>NW_024080942.1:1498292-1628798 GCF_003009895.1 Hyaena hyaena
TGCCAGCTCGGAGCCTGGAGCCTGTTTCAGAGTCTGTGACTCCCTCTCTCTCTGACCCTCCCCTGCTCACGCTGCCTCTCTCTCTCTCCTAGAAATAAATAAAAAAAAAACATTAAAAAAAAAAGGGGGGGGAAATCAACAGCCTTGGAAGAGGAGGGGCCCCAGGGACTCCCAAACTGTAAGAGAGCGATCACCGCTCCACTTCTGCCAGAGTCTGTCACGTTGCCAGGAGAACCCTGACACTGTGCAGACAGCTGGCCTGCGTGTGAACCCAGGAGGCGGGAGGGAGACTGAGGGTGGCTGGGGTGAAGCTGAGGAGCAGACAGGCTACTGCCACCTCCCATTAGGGCCCAGTGACCCTGGTCAGCCGCAGGATGCTGGCCAGCAGCAAGGGAGGAAAAACCACAGGTCACTGCTCCGCGCGGGGCCCTCTCCAAGGTCCCGAGTCCACCCCCATTCCCAACCCCATGCTCGCGTACCAGGCCCGGACAGCTCAGGAAGCAGTGCCATCCAGCCGAGGCCACAGGTGGGCAGTGAGGAGGGGGTGGCAGCGAGGCTTTGCCAGAGGCGGGGCCAAGCCCCACAGACCATCTGACGTCCACCCTCTGCCCAACTCTACTCTGAGGCCCACGTCCAGCGCAGGGCGGGCACGGGAGGGGCACTGCCCTTGGAGCGGGGGCCTCGGTCCGTGCCTACCCTGCATGTCTGAGCCACTGGGCCCCTCGGACTCTCAGTGGCGGGAACCACTCAGCCAGCTCCGGCTGCTGCAAATTCCCCCTCCCCGGACAGGCTCCCCGTGATGGTGCTTCCTCACCCAGCCCAGGCAGGACCTCCAGGGCTTCCGCAGAAACAGGTAGGTGTTTTGGAAGGACGAACCTTCCCAACCCATGGACTAATTAGGAGTCTCTCCTCAGAGAAACCCCTCGTTGCTCAAGCATCCCAACAGCTCACCTCTTAGGCCACCCTGCCTCCCTGCGCTGTCGCCTCGCAGCTGCCTTCCCTTCTGCTCTCTGGCCTCTGCTACAATGGGGCAGCCGGGCCTGAGACCACAGCAGGCTCCAGCACCAAGATTCCTCTTTCTTCCACGAGCCCAGGCCTGCCGTGGCGAGAATGCCACCCGAGCATGCCTGTCACCCTTGGGTGCCAGCCAGCTCCACAGGAGGGGAGGCATCCCGGGGGTCGGGTCCACCCGCATGTGGCCTCAGCCTCCTGCCTGGCGCCCCCCTCTGCAGCTGCCACACGTGTGTCTCAGGTGGAGCAGCGGGGCCCGAGGCGCCGGCCTGCAGAGCAGTGACTGCCCCTTGGTGTACACACCTCACCCCTACCCGGCCAGATGTTCCTGCCTGCTGGGAAGCCACCGGAGCCGGCGGTATGGACGGGTCACCCCAAGCTGCTCCCTGCCCTTCCCAGCACCCTGCGAACACACCCTCAGCCTCAGTGGGCCTTGTTCCAGCGACCGCAGACCCAGACCCGCGTGGGCAGGCAGGCCCGGGCGGGTCCTCGCCCGCAGGGTGCAGAAACCGGCCCCACACTGAAATAGGACTCGGGGCAGGAAGGGACCCGAGTGCCACGAGTCAGTGCCACAAGCCGTTCTGTGGCCGGGGTGGCTCGCCCTCTGTGAGGCCAGCCTGGCAGCCACACCGGCCTGCTGACCTTGGGGCCCTACTGGCCACGTGCTGCAGAACCACTTCCAAAAAGACACGGCAGCAGGCGGTGGGGGGGGGGGGAGGCACCCCAAGGCGGAAAGTAAGTTGTGCCCATGCCCAGCCCTGCCCTATGGGAATGGGCAGAGAACAAAGGGGGGGGAGGTGCCCAGAAGGATCTGTGAGAGACCAGGACCAGGCCTGAGCCGCTGCCAGCCCCACGTGGGGCAGCAAGGCGGGTCCCCAGGGCAGCCCAGCACCTGTTACACTCATGTCCAATATTTTTAGCACAGCCAGCCCTCCCCTAGGCTTGTCAGGTGAGCCGCCACCCCCTGCCCAGGGCTGTGCCTTCTGGGAACGCACCAACCCATGTGGGACGCGACGCAGCCCAATGGGACACACTGGACCGTGGGCCCTTCCTGCCCCTCACTGTGCTCACCCAGACCAGCACCCCCTGAGGACAATGGAGAGAAGAGGGGCGGCCTACTCTGGAGACACGCACAGCCCTGGGAGCCTCCGTGTCTCCTCGTCTCCAGCACCCGATCCCGCAGGACTTGAGGTCTACGCCCTGCTTCAGCAGCTCCGTCCAGCATGGTGTCACCTCATCTCAGGCCTGAGCAGAGCCTCCAGCAGCACCTCCCAGCTGTCCCCTCCTACATGTCCACCTCCGAGGTGGGACAGCCAGCTCCCGGGCCTCAGGAACATCTTGGCCTGGCGTTCCTGCACCCTCACGAGGAGGCTGGCAGCTTTCCAGTCTCTCACTTCTCTCCTCTCACCTCTCTGCCTAGTCCTCGTCACCGTCTTTGGGGGCCCAGGACTTGGGCCCCACGTGACATCAGGTGCCCAGCCCCCGTGCCCCCCACCAGGCCTCTCTATCTCACTGTAGGCAGTCCCACCAGGATGCTCGGGAAGGGCGTGGCAAGTGGGCGATGGACCGGGGCTGAGAGCCGGGAGGCAGGGGCAAAGCCCAGAGGGGCTACAGAGAAAGAAGGCGCCCCTCCAGTGGGCTATTCACCCAGAGCCTTATTTTTTTTCTTCCTTTGCCAGAAACACTATACTCTGACGTCCTCCTCAGAGCTTACCGGCCACATCCCTGCCTGGCACCCAAATGCCCTCAGAGGCTGTCGCTGGGCACGTCCCGAGCAGGAGGGGACGGACACACGTTAGCAGGATTGTAACTTACCTCAGAAGACGAGCCGGCCTCGAGTCAGCATCCCAGACATTTAGCTGCTACTTCTCAGGTCGCAAATTTTGACAGCCACCAAGATTTCCTGTCGGAAACTAGCAACCAGGCCAACAGAGAGCGCAGCAACCGAACGGGCAAGCAAGTCTGGAGAGAGTGTTTGTTAAAAGGCAGTTTTACACTTTTAGCATTTACCGTCTTAACCATGCAGGCGGACACCAGGGTCTATTCTGCGGGTTTCTAGTTTCTCACATCTCAAGAAGCTGCCAGCTCTTGTAGGCAAAGCGATTTCTGAAACACACATGAGGCCAGTGTAGAAATCAGGTGTTTTCCCTATTTGTGAACATTTTATTGGAAAACTTTTAAAAGCCATAAAAGTTAAATACCATTTAGCTAAGAAGTGGGCAAACTGCCTTTATTCAAAGGAATACAGTTAGGTGACACTGACGTGGCACGTGACATGCAGTTGCCGCTCCTCTCCTGCCTCTGGCTGTGTCTGATGGTGCTGTTTGAATCAACACCATGTGGGGCACAATCAACTGGCAAAACTTGGTGAATCACAGCCCCTGTCACGTGGGAGCTCTGGCTAAGGCAAAGGTGGACATCCTGGGTGCTGCAGAGTCCGGCCCATGAGGGACCAGGGTGAAGCCCTGAGACAGAAAGTCCAGGAAACCCAACTTGGCCCAGCATGAAGACCCCTGCTGGCCAAACGCCTAGAGGAAGTACAGGGCTGTCATCACCTGACTCCTGCCCCCCCCCCCAAACAGAAGCCCTCGAGAACCCTGCAGACTGGGGTGTCCTGCCCCAACCACTGCACAGGGCCCATCTGAGCGGGAGCAAGGCATTCAGATACTTGTTGCATCTGCAGCTGACAGAAGGGTACCTGCCCCGCTGGTCCCACCAGGATGAGTCACCTTTCCTGATTTCTTCATTCAGATCTGAATTCGGAGGATGCCGGAGCAGAATTATTTATCACCCTCACACACGTACACACACACTCAAAAATAACCCAAACTCCTCTGACAAGGCATCAAACAGAATCCACAGGAAGAAACAGCCAGATCCAAACTACCGCACCACAGCCTGTCAAGAGCTCACCTGTCTGGCCGTCCAGTCGCCAACCCCCTGCCTTGACACTGTCGGGCTGCAGTCCTGATGCCTGGAGACGTGGGCACCGGCCTCTAGCCTGGCCGAGCTTCAGCGCAAGCCCTCGGCCATCCAACCCTGTGGCGCCTAGCAGAAGCCAAGACGCACGGTTAGCACCTCCGACGGGACCGAGGCGACAGGGCTGGGCTACCTCATCTGCTTCTGGGCTGCCCGCTGTCTACATGCCCATTCCCGTGCCAACACCGCGGCACCCAGCGCTGCCCCAGAGGCCTGCAGGGCTCCCTGGGCTCTGGCGGCCTCGCTCCTGCTGCAGCAGTCGCTGCCTGAGGCGCGCAGGAGCCGCAGCGCCCGAACACGACGTGCCGCCGGCAGCCGAGCAGGAGGGCTGGCGGCACGGGGCGCTGCAGACGTCAGGGTCCGGCGCGGAGCCCCGGCCGACGCTCGGCGGGGACAGCGGGGGTGGGCCGGGCCGGACTGGGCAGGACCGGCGCGCACCCCCGAGCGTGACCCCGCCCCACCGACCCGGGTCCGCCCTAGCGCCTGCCACCCCATCCCCCTTCCTCGGGAGCCGCCCCGGGCCCCGCCTGAGGCCAAACCCTAGTGCCCCCGTCGACCCCTCCACTTGCCCGTAAGTTTGCGTCCCGCCCGTTCGGCGCGGGAGCTCCGGGGGCCCGAGAAGCGCCGAGTCTATCTGCTAGTGACCTGCCAGGCGGCCTCGGTGTGCGCGGCAGCCTGCCCGTGGCCCCTCTGGTGCTCAGCGCCGGCCGGCCAGGCCGCCCAGCCGCTCCGAGACCACCGGCCGAGGCAGCCAAGGACCCCGAGCTCGGGGCTCTTGGGGCCGCCGCGGGGCCTACCGGGAGTTGTAGTCTTCAGCCCGCTGGGGCCGGAGCTGGAGGAGGAGGGTCCGAACCACAACTCCCAGGAGGCCCCCGCGGCGGCGGTGACGCACGCGGCCGCAGGAGGCGGGGCCTGAGGGAGGGAGTCCCGGCTAGCGAACCGAGGGCGACGGGGCAGCCTCCTGCGGTGCTCCCGGGAAGGCTCGGGCTCGGCTCCCCGCGAAACGCGGACGGAGGGCGCGTTCACATCGGGCCGCGTGCGGCACACGTCGTCGAGAGGCTGCGGCGGCCTCGGCGGGCCTCGCACCACGCTGCGGGCCGGGGGCTCGGAGCCAAGCAGCGTGCGCCTGGACGGGAAGGGGCCGGGCCTCTAGTCCAGGTGGGCGCGGGGACCCTGGCGCCACGGAGGCCACGGAGGACCGCGCTCGAGCGGGTCGAGCAAGGGGGGCCACTCTACCGGCGCCCAGAGGTCGGTCCCGCTGCGGCGCAGAACTTGCGGCCACGCCCCCCGCGAAGGGGCGGGACCCTCGCCGGAAGCGCGTCGGCCGTGCGCAGGCCCTACGTGGCGCGGCTCAGGGCAGGGACGCGGCCCGTTGCCACGGAGACGGAGGCCTCCCCAGCGACTCCTTCGAAGTGCTGGGTTTTAAAAATCGGAGTAACGCCAGTCCGTGGCTCTGCTCCCCGCGGAACTGAGGCCGAGTGCAACGCGGCGGAGCCTGCAAGCACGTTGGGCGCTCGTAGCCCCCCGGCGACGGCCGGCTCCGTGTGTGCGAAGCGGCCGCCCCGCCGGCTCCCGCCGCCCTGCGGACACCGCCTCTTTGCTCCCTCCGTCTGTCACGCACGCGTGTTTTATTTTTCAGACGCCCTGACGTTTTCTCCGCACGCCTGTCACTGACTGCTTCCCACCAGCCGGGCTCCCGCGCGCTGTCCCCGCCCCCCGGAGCTCCTGGGGAGGGTGCACGTCTGAGAGGGGCTCATCCTGTGCCCGTCTCTGATCGACGGTTTGGCAGAGTGTAGGATTCTGCTTTGGAAACACTTGACCTTCAGAGTTTCTGAGGTCACGTGTTTTGCTCCCAGGTCCCAGGGACGCCGCTGCGAGGTCCAGAGCTGTTCTGACCCTGGTCAGCGGTGTGTGTTCGTTCTCTCTGAAAGCGGTGAGGCCCTTCTGAGCCTTGGTGCTCCGAAATGCCCCGGCGGCGCACCTTGATGCGCGCCCCTGCGCTTGCACCGAGCACACCCTTCTGCGTCCTGGAGGCTCCCATCCTGCCTGCCTGCCGCCTGGGAACTCCATTGTTTTTTATAGGTTTATGTATTTATTCTGAGAGAAAGACAGCACGCACACAGGGGAGAGGCAGAGAGAACCCCAGGCAGGCTCCCTGCTGGCAGCGGCCGCTGACTCCGCGCTCCGTCCAGGCACCGGGAACCAGGAGCGGAAGTCAAGGGCTGGTGCCTAACAGCTTAACCGACTGAGCCAGCCAGGCGCCAGTTTGGGGAACATTAAAAAAAAAAATCCTTCTGTTTTTCTGTGTGTGTTCTTGCTGGGATTTCTGTTATTCAGATAACAGTGTTTTTTCTGGTGGATATCCGTAAATTTACCATCCGTCCCTTATGTTGATTGGTTAAGCTCTGTGATTCTGTGACTTATAAGAAATGTACATTTGGTTTTCATCCCGTTTCTGGAATAGAGCTCCTAAAACCTTTACATTTCCTAAGTGAAAAGTGTCGTAAAGGGGTATTTTGATACTCATAACAAGCGTCTTTCAACCACACTTCAGTTTATGTTAATAAGGTGGCTTTTGGAAAAACTGTTAACCTCAAAAATAAAACCATTATTTTACCTGCAAAAATGGGTTTATTTGGGACTAACAGAATTGCAATCAGGACATGCAAGCTATGGCAAAACCACAGGCAAGTCCAGAGAGCAATGAAGAGGAACATTATTTTGTGGAGAAGGAGAAAGTTAGGAGGGTTGTCTGGAAACAAAGCACATTGGAGAGAAGCAGGGATTCAGGGGGCTGCCGGGCAGGGGTAGTGACACAATGCACGTCTTTTCCTGTTGGAGCCTATAATCGATGTCTCTGTTGTTGATTCCTCCCTTGGGGAGATACTTCTCTCCTTCTCTTTTTTGTTTTAATGTTTATTTTTGAGAGAGCACAAGCAAGGGAGGGGCAGCGTGAGGGGGGCAGAGGGTCCGAGGGGAGCCTCACATTGACAGCAGTGATCCGATGTGGGGCTTCCAACTCCTGAAGCATGAGATTCAGACCTGAGCAGAAATCAGACATTCAGCCGACTGAGCCCCCCGGTGCCACTATAATTGACACTGAATGGCGGCTCCTCCTTCCAGCCTTTCCTTTTGGCATCTCCAGTCCACTTCAGTGGGGTTTCCCTTTATTCATTTCATGCTCCTAGGGGTAAGGGCTGGTTGCCAGGGGGACCAACCATGTGATTAGAGGGTCCGAACTCAGCCCGACCCCTGACCTCCGGGGAGGGGAGAGGGGCTGGGGGTTGAGCCCAGTGTCCAATGGCCAAGGACTTCATCAGCCATGCCCCCGTTATGAGGTCTCCACACAAACCCAAAAGGACGGGGTCTGGAGCGCTCCTGGCCAGTGAACGCGGGGAGCTGGGCCTGGACGAGCATGGACACTGTGCCTCCCCCCCCATCCGGCTGTTCCTGCGTGATCTCCCGGAAACCAGCCATCTGGGAAGGCAAATATTTCCCGGAGTTCTGTGAGCCACTTTAACAAATTACTTGAGCCCAAGGAGGAGGTTGTAGGAACCTTTAATTTTTAGCCAGGTGGTTAGAAACAGGTGAGAACCTGGGCTTTCAACAGGCATCTAAAGTGTGTGCATAGGGGGGAGGGGGGCAGTCCTGTGGGACTGAACCGTTAGCCTGTGGGATCTGACCCTGTGTCCAGGTTGATAGTGTCAGAATTGAGTTAAATTGGATCTTGTCTTGCTTGTGAAGAAGTGGAGCCACTGAAAAGGTGAGAGACGCATTAGAGGAAACAGTGACTGCGTATTCCCGGACCAGAGAGGCCGCAGTAACCTTGCCACCGCGCTTCCAAAATGTGGTCTGGATCATCCTGCATTTCACGTGGAAGGTGAACCTCTGAGAAAATAAATTTTAAAAATTAGAATACGGGATCGAGGAGGTCAGCAACGGCCCTCAGAGCAACCACAATGGATGCAGCTCTTCCAGCACCGGGAAGCATCCAAACTGTCCAGACTCCGGTAGCTCAAGTGTGGACTGACCAAAGAGAAGCTTTGGGAAAGCAAACCACCGTGGGAGAGCACTCAGGAAAGATGCCAGGTTGACAGGATTGTCCACGATGAGATCTGGTCCAAACAATTGTGGGAGTTTTCAAGGACATTAAAGTTCAACAGAATGTGGCCACCAGAAACAAGAATGTACCTACACCCCTGTGCCCCCCCTTCCCCGGCTCAGCCTTGGGTGCCATCAGCACCAGGCCCAGGGGACACTGCTCCTTCTGGAGACAGCAGCAGTCAAGACAGTGGGGGACTTGCCCCTGACAACAGGCATGTAATTACCCAGAGCAACCACAGCCTTGGGGGCGCCGCCTGTTAGTGTTGCAATGGCCCAGGGTACCAGTTTGTGAGCGTGGGGCAGCTTTCGGTCCCCTGCGAGGTAGATTGCCTCCTTATTGGCAGCCGGAACCACCAGCAAAGGCCGTCCTCCTCGGGGACCCGCGGGGCTCGCCTGCAGCCTCCCTGCAAAGCAGGAGCCTCCACAAATTGCCGCAGGAAGATGCGGGACTCTTCAACTCGGATTCGAGAAGCTTTTGAAAGAAATGGAACATGAAAAGCAGAAGTTCGAGAAAGGAAGAACAGAACAAAAGTGTTCACAATTGTCCAGAGAGAGCAAAGGCCACAGAGGACGCTGGTGGAGGACACTTGTAATGATGGGCGAGAGCAAGACACTGAAAATGCTGGCGCTTCCAGCCGGGAAGCGCCGCTAGAAGTCACGTCTGGTTCCCAAGAAGGTGACTGAAGAGAAGAGAATCAAATGAGGTCATTGACAAACATCCCTCTGACTGAAATTCGCCCGGCTGTCACAGATGAAATTTGTCAAAGAGGCACCCTGCTGGCAGCAAAAGCCCCCACAGAGCTGACCCGCCCTGAGCACCGGCTTCCGTCAGTGGGAGGGCGGCAGTGCCCCTGGGTCAGGACACCGGTGGCGAGGCCACCGCAGGCCCGGGCGTTGGGGGAGGGGGGGTGCCGGATCCAGCACGAACAGAAAGCTTTTTGGAGAAAGGAAGAACAGGAGCTGCTATGTAATAAGCAGAAGCAGAAAAGCAACAGACCAGGGTTACGGAGCAGATGGATGGAGAGCCCGTAAGGAGCCAAACGGCGTGTCGGCACCGGAAGCAGGAGCAGCACACAGTGATGCGGAAGGAAGGGGCTCCCGGTGGAACATCACGGTAGAATGGAAAGTAAGAGAAGCGTGGAAGGAGCACATCACATCTCCAGCCCTTCGCGCCACTTTAGAGGGGTGACTCTCCAGCTAGGTGTCACACGAGTAGATGTTCTTTCTTTTTTTTTTTTTTTAATGTTTTATTTATTTCTAGGAGACAGACAGCGTGAGCAGGGGAGGGTCAGAGAGAGAGGGAGTCACAGACTGAAACAGGCTCCAGGCTCCGAGCTGGCAGTCCGCACAGAGCCCGACGCGGGGCTCGAACCCACGAACCGCGAGATCATGACCTAAGCGAAAGTCGGACGCTTAACCGACTAAGCCACCCAGGCGCCCCAATGTTCTTTCTTTCAAAGGCATAAGAGACACATAGGAGCTGATCCCCAACACTGCACGCTACCCGTGGTAGGAGTATCAGGTGCTCCCTGAGAACCACCGTCCTGAGCAGTAAGAGTAAAGGCTGGTGAGAAGGGCAAGGACATCGCGGACCTTCCCGAGAGAGGCAAAGAGGAAGTTGCGGAAGGGACAGGCGCCCCGATGGGTTTGAAGAAGGAGCTGATGTGGATGTAAAACTAATGACCAGGTGGACCCCCTAGTGGGAGCAGCCGCAGCACGAAGACCAACCCCCGCCCTGTCATGAGCGCCGAGGAAGGACGAGGCAGCACCGCCATGCTGCTTAAACAAGTCCATGAGTTTGGGGCACCCGGGTGACTCAGTCGGTTAAGCATCTGACTCTTGATTTCGGCTCAGGTCATGATATCATGTTTTGTGCGTTCAAACCCCACGTCAGGCTCCACATTGAACATGGAGCCTGCTTAGGATTCTCTCTCTCCCTCTGACCCTCCCCCACTCTCTCTCTCTCTGACTCCCTCTGAAAAAAAAAAGTCCATGAGTTCCAAAGGCTTGTCTCCACAGAGAGGCACTTTGTGGCTGTGCATGTGAAACCATAATCTTTTTTTAAAAAAAATCTGTGAATTGGTGTGTTTTTCCCCAAATGCTTCTCCAAATTACTTAACCAGATTTCTTTGTACTGCATTTAAAAAGAAATGGTGGGGCACCTGGGTGGCTCAGTCAGTTAAGTGTCCAACTTTGGCTCAGATCATGATCTCACAGATCGTGGGCTCAAGCCCCGCATTGAGCTCTGTGCTGATGGCTCAGAGCCTGGAGCTGCTTCGGATGCTGTGTCTCCCTCTCTCTCTGCCCCTCCCCTGCTCGTGCTGTGTGTGTCTCTCTCAAAAAGAAACAAACATTAAAAAAAAATTAAAGTGGGGCGCCTGGGTGGCTTAGTTGGTTAAGCGTCCGACTTTTGCTTAGGTCATGATCTCACGGTTCGTGGGTTTGAGCCCCGCGTCGGGCTCTGTGCTGACAGCTCGGAGCCTGGAGCCTGTTTCGGAGTCTGTGACTCCCTCTCTCTCTGACCCTCCCCTGCTCATGCTGTCTCTTTCCTAGAAATAAATAAAACATTTAAAAAATTTTAAAAAAATTAAAGAAATGGTGTAGGAGCCCCTGGATGGCTCAGTTGGCTGAGTGTCGGACTATTGATTTTGGCTCAGATCATGATCCCAGGGTCATGAGATGGAGGCCAGGTTCCTCATGTTTTGTGTGTTCAAACAGCGTGGGGCCTGCTTGAAATTCTCTCTCCCTCTCCCTCTCTCCCCCCCCCTTCGCTCTCCCTGCCTCTATCCTTCCCCCGATTGCGTGGATGCCCTCTCTCTCTCTGTCTCTAAAAAAAAAATAGTAAAATCAGACCATAAACATGGCATTCTTTTTCAGCTGTAACAAGAATACCCAGAACATTTATGAAATACAAAATGAAGGGGTATGAGCCCTACCAGACGATAAAGCATTCAGATCCAGATAGTTAACACAGTGTGCCAGAGTCCAGAAACACTACATGGATTCCTGTAGGGACGGGGGTGGGGATTCCTGTGGGGGGTGGCCCCCCCGTATCATAAACCATTTAATAAATGAAGCTGATTCTGAAGCTTGCGCATTACACCAGGACAAATCCCAAGTTGATGAAAATCAGACCTGGAATAAATCAAACCACGGGGGGGGGGGGGGGGGGGGAGGGAAGGGGTGACCAAAGTAGAATCCACCACTTTTTTCCCCCTGAAGACTTGGTTTTTAAGTAGTTTCTGCACCTAACACGGGGCTTGAACTCACAACCCTGAGATCCAGCGTCCGCATGCTTAACCGACTGAGCCACCCAGGCTCCTGAGGGTCCCTTTTTAACATCAGGTAGGAAGGCTTTTCTAAATGTGACCCCAAATCCAGAAATGATCAAGGGCATTACGTTTTCGCCCGTAAGCACAACGCATGTTGGCCTGGCAGAACCGTTAGAAGCCAATCGAAAGCCCCCACTGGGAGGCGTTTTCAAGTCAACGTTGCAGGTAAGAGGCTGGGGCAACACAAACTGGTGAGATGGACACAAGTGGGCCGAGACACGAAAAGGACAGGAAAACGTTTTTTTTTTAAGTGAAGGTTCCTGTCGTTTTTAAAAGGCAAGACCCCCCAACACACACACACACACACACACGTACGTACACACCACACACACACACACGTACGTACACACGCCACACACACACACACACACACACACACACACACACACACACACACACACGTGTCCGGGCGCCGTGCAGTACCCGGCACGGCCTGGAGGTGGCGATGCCCAGCGCCCCCCTCGGAGCGGACGCGCCGCGCTGCTCAGGGCCCCGAGGCCAGGCCCACTCGCTCCAGGACCTCGGGCCTCGGCGCCGCGCGCGGCAGGCAGTGTGGACCGTATCACACGCCGAGGCAGAGGTTGCCACCCACAGGGTGCCGCTCACAAGGCATATCGCCAAGGAGAAAAGGCAAGAGGAGCGAGCACTTAGTATGCGACGGCTGTAAACACCGGGGAAGGCGGGGCTGCACAGCCTTGGCGGCTGACAGCTAGCCGCCCCTGGAAGGAAACGCGCATCGCTGACCACGGTGCCTGTCTGGGCCGGAGGACAGGGTCCACCCAACGTGCTTTTACAGCGTAGCGTATGGGAGCCAGGTTTTGTCTCTGGAAAAAAAAAAAAAAAAAAGCCAAATGATGAAACAAACCAAACGTTAGGAAAGAGGAGTCCCTTGGGGCTCCTGGGGGCTCAGTCGGTTGAGCATCTGACCTCGGCTCAGGTCATGATCTTGAGGCTCTTTTTAAGCCCCACGTCAGGCTCTGTGCTGACAGCTCAGAGACTGGAGCCTGCTTGGGATTCTGTGACTCCCTCTCTCTGCCTCTTCCCTGCTCATGCACGCGCTCACTCCCTCTCAAACTAAACATTAATATAATAATAATATATTTAAAATTTTTTAATTAAGAATAAAAAAAAAGGAGTTCCATTTTTAGCAGCAAGATGCATCAAGTCACTTGAAAGACCTCAATGAAATGATGGAAAATCTGTGCAAAACATTGAAAGCATCAAGCTCCTGACTGAGCACGAGCGCCTGGGTGGCCCAGTGGGTTGAGCCTCTGACTTCAACTCAGGTCGTGATCTAACGGTTTGTGAACTTGAACCCTGTGTCTAGCTCTCTGCTGCCAGTGCAGAGCCTGCTTCCCATCTTCTGTCTCCCTCTCTGTCTGCCCCTCCCCTGCTCGCTGCCTCTTCCATAAATAAACATTAAAAAAAAATAATTACATGCTGAGCTGAGAAAAATACAAGAGGGAACCGGTAACCCCAAAGTGCAGTGAAACCAGAAACCGGACCAGAAGAGGCGGGCTGGCACTGGGAGGAGGGCGGGCGGCCACTGGCAGCTGAGGGTCCGGCAGGGTGAGTCCGAGAACCCACAGCTGGGCTTAGCATCATGGAGGGGTTCTGCATTCTCCGCATTCTCCCTGGCCAGCAGGGCCCCGCATCTTTAAATAACGACATGACAAGTGAGTGGACCCCACCTGTTTGGCTGCCAGCGCGCAGGGACTGCGTGGCCACGCCAGGGCGGTGAGGCCCACTGCTGTGCCGAGGGGCTGTGGCTGCAACGGACAGCCATCTGCCTCCATGGGGCGACCCAGAAACATCCCTTGGGGCAGTAACGCTGTGATAACACATTCAAGAAAAAAAGGGACCGTGTGGGGTGGAGTGGATGAAACAGAGGCTTTCAATTCTGTTTACTAAAGAAACCAACAAAATTATGGATTAGGCACAACTGCTCAAAGGGAGAGGAGGGAGATTCCACAACTTGCTTCTGGCTTCACAGGGAAATCGCTCAGGTGCCCTCCTGGCATCCAGGGACTCAAGCAGCCACTTGAAAGTGTTCTCTCTGCCCTCCCTCCTGGCCGCTAGCCCTGGGCCTAGGGTCTGTGGGGCGTCTTCCCCAAGTTCCCTTCTCCCGCTCGTTGATGCCCCTGTGGACGCGCACCATGCGGCAGAGCACTGGGGGGGCCCTGGAGACCACCTCCTCCCCTGGCTCGCGCCACACGGGTGCCCAAGGCGGGCGCAGCGTGGCCTGGCCCGGTGGTGGCTGAGGCACGTACGGAGCAGTCGGGCTGTGGCCCTGCTCCCATGCAGGGAGGCAGAGGACGGCACCTTGAGGAAGACCATGTCACACGGGGGGCCTGGGCCTTGCTGTCCCAGCAAGGAGGTGAAAGCTTTCCCAGGTTCCCAGAGCCTGAACCGGAGAATGGGGCAGGGCCGCCACCAAAGGCCCCTCTTCCCCAGCGCCCCCCCAGGTCCCAGCCCTCGCCTTGCCAAGAGCGCAGTCCTGCCCTGCTGCTCTGGGGCTTGGCCAGAGGTTAGCTGTCGGGGCCCTCCTCCTCCAGAAGAGAAGGGAGTCCCCGCAGCTAGAAAAAGGAGGGTGCAGAGGGGGTGGGATCACAGTCCCCAGAGCCCTGAGGGTGACGTGTGTGCCACATGCCGGAAGCGCTGTGCCAGCCAGGCTCAGAGGGCTGCGGGGGCCGTGGACACGGTGGTCACCCCATGTCCCTACCTCTCCGTGCTCGAGGTCCCAGCAGGCCTGGTGACAGCCTCAGGGAGGCCCCTGGCTCTCTCCAGGCCCTGGGGGCTGCGGGGGGGGGTGTCCTGGAAGTTGTCACTTCAGGCTGGTCTGGCTGTCCCCCGATGGGCAGAAGCCTTTCCAACAGGTCCTCCAATTTGAGCAGGGGACCGTGAGGCCTGACCCCACACCACACTCACACAGACACTGACCCAAAGCAGCCTGTGGCCTGGGTGCGCTCACCTGAAGGCTGTCTCCCCAGGTAGGAGTGGGACCCTATGGGTGGCCACGCCCAGCAGGCTCAGACAGGCCCCGAAGGCTCTCAGGCCGCTGCAGCAGAGGGACAGGCAGCAGTGGGGGTGCAGGGAGTTCGAAGGCCAGGAGGCTTCTGGGGACACCCTTCTTAAGGTCAGTCTGGTGCCTCCAAACAGGACAAGAAGACTGACACTTATCTTTCTGGCACCTTCTATTTATATTCACGATATGAAGTGTCTTTTAAAAAATCTGTAAGTGGGGGCGCCTGGGTGGCTCAGTCGGTTAAGCATCCGACTTCAGCTCAAGTCATGATCTCACTGTTGGTGGGTTCGAGCCCCACATTGGGCTCTGTGCTGACAGCTTGGAGCCTGGAGGCTGTCTTTGGGTTCTGTGACTCCTTCTCTCTCTCTGACCCTCTCCTGCTCACGCTGTCTCTGTCTCTATCTCTCTCTCAAAAATAAAAGATTAAAAAAATTTAAAAAACAGGTAATAAAGAATTGGGGCGCCTGGGCAGCTCAGTTGGTTAAATGTCAGACTCTTGATGTCGGCTCCCGTCATGATCTCACAGTTCATGAGTTCGAGCCTCACGCGGACTCTGCGCTGACTGCGGAGCCTGCCTGGGAGTCTCTCTCTCTCTCTCTCTCTCTCTCTCTCTCTCACTCTCTGCCCCTCTCTCACTTTCTTTTTCTCAAAATAAATAAATAAACTTAACAAAATACTCCTACACTATTTTTTAATGTTTATTTTTTTAATTTTTGTTTAGTCTTATTTATTTTTGAGAGAGAGAGAGCACAAGCAGGAGAGGAGACAGAGAATCTGAAACAGGCTCCAGGCTCTGAGCTGTCAGCACAGAGCTCGACGCGGGGCTCGAACCCACAAACCGTGAGATCATGACCTGAGCCGAAGTCAGATGCTCAACCAACTGAGCCACCCAGGGGCCCCCTCTCAAAAAAAAACCCCTCCTACTTTAAAACAAACAAGATAGAAACCGCCACCTACTTGGGGGCACCTGGCTGGGTCACTCAGTGGAGTGTGCAACTCTTTTTTTTTTTTTTTAATATTTGAGCTAATTTTTATTTATCTTATTTTTTTAATTCTCAAGTTAGTTAACATACTATGTAGTGTTGGCGTCAAGAGTAACACCCAGTGATTCATCTCTTACACGTGACATCCACTGCTCTCCTCCCAACAAGTGCCCTCCTCAGTGCCCATCCCCCATTCACCCCACCCCAGCAACCCTCGGTTTGTTCTCTATATTTAAGAGTCTCCTATGGTTTGCTTCCCTCTCTGTTTTAATCTTATTTTTCCTTCCTTTCTCCTATGTTCATCTGTTTTGTTTCTTAAATTCCGCATGAATGAAATCATATGATATTTGTCTTTCTCTGATGGACATATGTCACTTGGCATAATATACTCTAATTCCTTCCACGCCATTGCAAATGGCAAGATTTCATTTTTCATCGCTGAGTATATTCCATTCTATGTATATCCCACATCTTCTTTATCCATTTGTCAGTCGTTGGACATTGGACTCTTCTCATAATTTGGCTACTGTTGAGCGTGTGCCCCTTCAAATCAGCATTTTTGTATCTTTTGGGTAAATACCTAGTAGTGCAATTGCTGGGTCGTAAAGTAGTTCTTTTTTTAATTTTGGAGGAACCTACATACTGTTTCCAGAGTGGAGCATGCAACTCTTGACCTTGGGGTTAGAAAACAAAAAACTAACTGGGTGCCTCAGTCAGTTAAGTGTTTGACTTAAGATCCGGCTTCAGATCCTGTCCCTCTTGGCCCCTCCCTTGTTTACGCTCTCACCCTCTCTCTCAAAGATAAATACTTGAAAGGAAAGGAAGAAAAGAAAAGAAAAGAAAAGAAAAGAAAAGAAAAGAAAAGAAAAGAAAAGAAAAGAAAAGAAAAGAAAAGAAAAGAAAAGAAAAGAAAAGAAAAGAAAAGAAAAGAAAAGAAAAGAAAAGAAAAGAAAAGAAAAGAAAAGAAAAGAAAAGAAAAAGAAAAGAAATCTCACATAAGACAAAAACAAAACGCCTGCCACCTGCCAGCTGGATGGCCGCATGTGTCCTCGGTCCCCGCCCTCTGCAGTGTGGATCAGCTTTCAAACCACAGCTCCCAAGGAGGTTGCAAACAAATACAATTTCACACAAACGCCAGCTGTGGTATTGTTTACTACCTGGCTTTTTAAAGTTTATTTCTTTATTTTTGGAGAGAGAGAGACAGAGCACGAGTGAGGGAGGGGCAGAGAGAGAGGGACACACAGAATCCCAAGCAGGCTCCACAGCATCAGCACAGAGCCTGACGAGACGCTTCAAGTCATGAACCATGAGACCATGACCTGAGCTAAAGTCGGATGGGTAACCAACGGAGCCACCCAGGTGTTCCTAAAGTACAAGTATTTTTATTTATTTATGTACTTATGGATGTATATTCAGTTATTTGTTTATTTGGGTGGGGTGAGGGGCAGAGAGAATTTTAAGCAGCCTCCATGCCCAGCACTCAGCGCAGAGCCCAACATGCCCAACAAGGGGCTCGATCCCATGACCCTTGGGTCATGACCTGAGCCAAAATCAAGAGCTGGAAGCTCAAGTGGCCAAGCCGCTCAGGCGTCCCAGGCGGCAGTTTTACTGAGCGAGGGAGCTTGTGCACCAGGCTTGTCCTGGGACGCAGGAAGATGCGGAGGTCTCCACACCTGCCCGCCTGAACCTTAAAGGCTGCACAGAAGTCCTGACGGGGGTCAGTCACGTACACCGTCCAGAGGGCCTCGCACCCCCTCAGCATCTCAAGGGCGTGTCCCCGGGGCAGCTTCTGGAGAAGGGAAGCAAGGGGAACACACACTCCAAGGTCAGGGGCCGGGGAGGAAACTCTGAGTGCCCGGGGCCAGCTCTCAGGTCCAACCTGCAGTCGTGTCTCCTGATGGCCTCTCCAACAGATGGCCATTGGCGTGTGGCACGTCAGATGGAGAAGTGCACGTGTGCAAAAGGGCAGCCCTGAGCTGCAACCGCAGGAGCTAAACAGAGGCCTGCCTCCCTCCCTGCCCCAGGGCCAGCCCCAGCCGAATTTCCCAAAGTCAAGTCCCTCCTGACTCCACAGGAGGCCTGGGGAACCATGTGCTCCCATCACAGAAGCGGTTCCCTGGGCTCTTGCTCACGGCCCCAGGCTGTGGCCCCCACCTCGCCTTGCCGGACCCTGGTCCCTCACACTGACCGCTCCCCAGGAGCTCAGTCCCAGGGCTGGTCTCGGTCCCCGTGCACAGCTGGAGGCAAGGGACCGTGGGACCCACTACCCACCGTGCTGCCTCTGAGGCCCCTCTGGACCCAGCGGGGTGTGGGAAGTGGGGCTGGGCCAAGATGCTCAGATCTGCAGGTAGGGGCCATCGGGCAAAGAGAATAACCTGGGGGGGGGGTCCTAGGAAAGAGGAGGGGTCACTGGAGGAGGAGGAGATGAAGTCAGTGAGGTTGGCGAGGCCTGCTTAGGACATCCAGGTCACGCATCCACAGGGACTCCGAAGTGCAACAGTCAGAGAACAGGTGTGTTGATGTTTACACAAAAGTTTTCCTGGCTCCAGTGGCCTTGAACTTCAGGGGATTCCTTGCTTCAGGCAAGACTGGACCGAGAGACCGGGAGCCATACTCCGGCCGGCTTTCTTGCATCTCTCAGGGGTCAGCTGCATCCTCACATCAGCTCTTCCCACCCGTCTTAGGGTGCAGCAGCTGGCAGTCCATCCCCCCCAACGGAGCAAGCACCCCTTCCCTTGAGCTTCGGCAAAGGCCTCAAGGCCAAGGGGATCATCTGTCTGACAGAGAGGCCCAGGAGCCCCGCCAACTAGTGGGCAAAGGGGGGAGGGGAGGACAGAGAAAGGAAGTCCCCAAAGAGAAATGGGGGTCACTACTCCTGGAAGCCGGAAGGTGGGGCAGGTGGCTCCAGTCAGAAGTAGGGCGCCTGGGGGGCTCAGTCGGTTGAGCGTCCGACTTCCGCTCAGGTCCTGATCTCACAGTTCGTGGGTTCGAGCCCTGCGTTGGGCTCTGTGCTGACAGCTCAGAGCCTGGAGCTGCTTCGGATTCTGTGTCTCTGTCTCTCTCTGCCCTTCCCTGGCTCATGCTGTCTCTGCCTGTCTCAAAAAAATAAATAAAACATTAAAAAATAAAAAAAGTAGGAGGCCACCTATCCCAGCCCAGCCCACCTCACCTCGGGTGATCCTGAAAGAGGTTGGTGAACGGGAAGCTTCTGGTGTGTGTGTAAGCTTTGAGGTCTCTGCGCGGGAGGCGGGACGAGGCAGGCGAGCTAAGCGGACTGGTGGGCAATGGGCCTGCCCGAGGGCCTTTTGTGCCCGCGGGGCGGCCCGCACTCCGCTACCTGGGGAGGTGGGTGCTGGCCCTCCACCTCCTCCTCCCTCCCCTTAACGGAGCAGAGATGAAACAGGCCCAGATGCTCCCGCAAACCACATTAGCCCTCATATTTCTGGGCACAAGGCTGCTGAAGGGGGTCCTCGCTGGAAGGTCTCAGGGCTGTGGACCCAGGCTGTCTGAGGGGCCAGAGCGAAGGGCCCCCGTCCTTCAACTTTCCCCTCAGACTCCGCCGGTGGCAGTGGGGGTTCCAGCCCCACCGCAGAGCCGCCCGGGGCAGGCTGTCGGGATGACAGGAGCTGCCCCCGCCGGCCGGGCAGCTGGGGAGGGGGTGTGGAGGCTGATGTGGGGTGTGGGCTGGGGGGGGGTCCCTCGTGGTCTCTGGGGACAGTTCCTTTGCTCCGAAGGCCCGGAACCCTCCCGTGGGAAGAGAGGCTTTCTCACCTCTGCCTCCCCAGTCTGCTGCAGCTCACCGGAATTGCGCAGGGACACGGGCACAGGTCTCTGCCCCCCCAAGGGGGCCAGGTGCCCATGTGCGGGGGACGGCGGAGCCCGCAGCCTCAAGGTCAGCCCTGCCAGCCGGCCAGGAGTTGCCCTGACCAGGAAAGGCTCCACCCTGGTGAGCCCCCAGCCTCAGAACAGGCCCAGGTCATGGGCACCGGAGTCCCCAGAGCGGCATCAGGCTGGATCTAACCGGATCTCTACCGCCACTGTGCAAACCGCCCACCAGGCCTCCTTTCCGCCTGGGCCTCCTCTGCGGATGGGCTGGCAGGCTGGCCGCCCGGGGCCTCAGGCCCACAGACGCCGCAGTAGTGGGCCCCTGGGCCACTGGAGAGTATGGGCCCCCACCCCCACCCCGTCACCTGGGGCAAAGTGGCCGCAGGGGCTGCAGGCTTCCATCGGAAACCAAGGTCCAGGGAGCTCAGGGTAGCGACACAGAGGTTCCTAGGTCGTCGTCACTGTCTGCTTCCCTGGGGAAGCCCTCGAGCCCCCCACCGAGCTGGGGCCGTCCATGCCAGAGTACCCCTCCCCAAATCTTTGCCCCCAACCCTTCCCCCACTAGGTGTAGAGGCCTGGGGAGACCCTTGCAGGAGGGCCTGGTGTCGGGGTCAGGGGCCTCCAGGTCGGTAAGGAGGCATGCTGGGTACAGGGCTTCTGACCCTCAGCCTCAGGTTTTGGTAGAGGCCTTGAGAACTAGCACTGCCCCCGGACCGTTTGGGATGGCCGGGAATTAAGGCCGGGGGGCGCTGGGCGGGGCCCAAGGATCCAGGGAGCCTGCAGCCCACACGCCCCTCTTCTCGCCCCCAGGTGAAGACAGCAGCCGGGAGGTGCTACTGGGAACGAAGGGTAAGGGACAGTTGCCAGGGACTGCTCCTCCCCGCCTGCCCAGGGCGCATGGCAGCCCCTCAGGCAGAGATGTGCCCCTGCGCCCGAGGCGTTTCTTCTTCAAGTCCAGTCAGGTTAGGCAGACCTGGCCCTGGAAGGGTGTCCTGAGAACCGGGTGCTCTAGGCAGGGACTGTCCTCGAGCGAGTCCTGAAGACGAGAGTGGGAAAGGGCATGGCTCCGTCTGTCCCCGGGCGATGTGCCAGATGAACTTGTGGGGGGCTGTTCCCTTGGTCCAGCCCTGACCCCTCCCTGGGGCACGGGGGGGGGGGGCCTAGCCCAGGGTCGTGTCTGTGAGCGGAGGATCGGAAGAGAGGACGGCCTGGAGCGGGGGTGCTCTTTGATGAGAGGCTCGATTCAAGTTTTCATCAAAGGAACCGTCTTCCCTCCGGCGCCCCTCCCGCGTGGGCGCTGCTTGTCCGTAACCGCGCGAAGTAAGTTTCCGTCCCCGGCCCCTCGTCGCTGCGGACAGACCCTCACCCTGGGTCGCTGCTGCGGATCTGGGTTGGGGCAGACGGGGGCCGACTGGCCCGGGGCTCCTCGCGCTCCAGAACGCCGCCCTCCCTCCCGATCTGCGAAGCCACCGCCACCCCCACCCAGGGCCCTGCCCGGGCCCCCAGAGCCCCCCCCTGCAGGGGGCCCGCAACGGTAGGAGCCGCTCACTCGGCGACAAAAGAAGGGGCCGGCGGCGTGGACCGCGCGCCCGGGGGCCTGTCGCACCCAGCCGCGCCCCACGGCGACCCACCTTCCGGGGGCCGCGGGCCGGCGAGGGTTAAGGGAGGCGTGGCGCGGGGCGGCCCCGCCCCCGCCGCCACGCCGGGTCCGAGCGCGCACGGGGCGCGGGGGCGGGTCGGAGCGGGCGGCGGCGGCGGCGGCGGCGGCGGCGGAGGGCGCGGCGCGCCGGGAAGCGCGGGGAGCGGCGGCGCGGCCCGCGTGACCCTCCGCCGCGCCCGTGAGCCCGCGAGCCCGCGCCCCGCCGCGCCGCCCGGCCGCAGGATGCGCGCCCCGCCGCTGCTGCTGCTGCTGGCCGCCTGCGCGCCGCCGCCCCGCGCCGCCGCCGCCGCCGCCGCCCCGACGCCGCCCGGCTGGGAGCCGGCTGCCGACGCGCCCTGGTGCCCCTACAAGGTGCTGCCCGAGGGCCCCGAGGCGGGCGGCGGGCGCCTGTGCTTCCGCAGCCCCGCGCGCGGCTTCCGCTGCCAGGCGCCCGGCTGCGCGGCGCACGCCTCGGCCGGCCGCTCGCTGCGCGCCAGCGTCCTGCGCAACCGCAGCGTGCTGCTGCAGTGGCGCCTGGCGCCGGCCGACGCGCGCCGCGTGCGCGCCTTCGCGCTCAACTGCTCGTGGCGCGGCGCCTACACGCGCTTCCCCTGCGAGCGCGTGCTGCTCGGCGCCTCCTGCCGCGACTACCTGCTGCCCGACGTGCACGACGGCGTGCGCTACCGCCTGTGCCTGCAGCCGCTGCCGCTGCGCGCCGAGCCCGCCGCCGCCCCGGAGCCCGCCGGGCCCGCCGAGTGCGTGGAGTTCGCCGCCGAGCCGGCCGGCATGCGGGAGATCGTGGTGGCCATGACGGCGGTGGGCGGCTCCATCTGCGTCATGCTGGTGGTCATCTGCTTGCTGGTGGCCTACATCACCGAGAACCTCATGCACCCGGCGTTCGGGCGCCCGGGCCTGCGCAGGCAGCCGTGAAGCGCCGGCCGGCAGGCCCGCCACCGGGGCGCCGCCTGCTCCGGATGGGCGCCCGCCCCCCCCTCCCCCCGCTCCTGCCTCCTCATTAGGATCTCCACGCGGGGCCTGCTGGAGACCGGTAGGGCCCCGGCCCGCCAGGGCCTTGGAGTCCTTGCACGACCTTCCTAGCCCGGCCTCCGCCTCCCAGACTCCAGTTCGGGACTGACCCTGGGGCCTGCGCGGGGGTGCCAGCCTCGTCCAGGGCTCCCCCTGCTTTCCAGAGGCCTTTATAGGGGCCGCCAGGACATACAGCCCCTTCTAGCAAGAGCCATTGGCACCCCTGGGTCATCACCTTGCACCTCCAGCCTGTGCCAAGTTAGAAAAGGAACAGGCTGTCGTCATCGCTTGTCACTGTGTGCTTTGCTGACTCGAGGACGCCCCTTGGAGCCTGCCCTCTCCCCACGTCACCCCAGTGGGCTTAGATTAGCTTCGTGCCTTAGTGTCTCTGGCCCACTGAGGAGGCCAGCCACGCGTCCTGTGCTGTCCAAGGGTGTCCGTGGCCCTGGTACTGGCCGGCCTGTGTGTGCTTGTGGCCAGAGCCCCCTGGGGACCTTCTCCCCTTCAAGCTTTGCAGGAGCCTCAAGTGTGGGTAAGCGTTGTCCTGTTGTCTCTCTACTCTGGTGTCTGACACCCGGGATCAGGATGTAGCAGCAGGTGGGCCCAGCCTTTCATTGTCATGTCCAGGGGTGAGTGGTGAAGCTGGCAGCTCTCCAGGGCTGTCCCTCCTTCCCTTTTATGGGTGCTGCCTCTGACGAGGGCTTTCCGTGGTGAGTGGGGGCACGTGGGTGGGAAGAGGGGGATGGTCAGAAAGGACAGCATTGTATCCAGAGGGCAGAAGAATGGAGGCCAGCCTCGCCCAGCGGGACTTGCCCGTGGTCTGGATCCCAAGCCTGGACCACAGCACGATGGACAGCACGCCCCCCCGACCCCCGCGGGTGCACCGTCAAGAGCCCAGGACCTGGCTGGTGATGCCGCTACCCACGGTGGACGGAAGGCTGGCCCTGCCCCTTTCTGGGAAGACCTGAACACCCTGGCCAAGGCTGCGTCCTGAGCCGGGCACCTGGCATCACCAGGAGGGGTAGAGCTCACTCCGCTCTCCGTGAGCCCTTGACTGTGACCACATCCTGGACCTGGCACTTCTGAAGTCACTGTGGCTAACCCCTCCCCGCCCTCACCCCAGGTCCTGGCTTGTGCCCCCACAGTGCCCGTTCCCTACCTCTCTGTCTTTGCTCTGCCTGCCCCTGGCATGGCGCTGGTCAGGCGCAGGCCTGGCGTCAGTGTCTAAATGTCCATCATTTTAGACCAAAAACACTGTTTTGTGTGCTTACTGGGGAGGAGGGAGAGAAGGGTGCAGGGTGAGGGGAAGAGATGGGCTCCTTTCTCTCAGTTCCAAAGCCCCCTGCCCTTCCAGCTTCAGGCTGGGAAAGCATCTCCTGGGCCTGTGGTATTGGGTGGGGGGTGTCGGTATGGCATTTTCTACACTTGGTAGTAGTCCAGTCTCATGGATGCCCAGGTGAGCCGGGACATGCAGTAATAAGGCGGTGCCAGGAGGGTCTCCTCCCTTCCCCCCCCCCCCCATGCAGGGCTAGAGCCGGGGAGAGGGGGTCTGGGGACCCCGTGTGCAGCGGGCATCGGGTCACCACCCATCCTCCACCGCCCTCCTGCTTGGCTGTCCTTGAGATACTGGTGCTGGCTGTGACCCTGAAGATCAAAACTAGCTGGGGGCGGGCCAGGCTGTGAGCAGTGACTCATCCCTGTGGAGGGGGCAGGGTGCAGCGATGTGTCCAGACAGCCAGGGGAGGAGTGGCTTCTGCTTCTAGAACCCTTCATTGCGGCTTCTTGGGAGCCCTTCGCCTGCTGTGGCCCCTCCCCACCTGGTACGTGCAGGGTAGACATGGGAGCCCTTGGCAGCTCTGGTCTGGGGAAGCCTGGCATCCTCAGCTCCTGGGCGCAGTTGGGTTCTGGGACCGGAGCCACTGGGAGGTTTGTGAGGCCTGCCCTCATCCCGTCCCCCCCTTCCCTGGCCCTCCACCTGGGTTGGGGCTCCTTTACGGGCTCCAGCTTGTACCTGCAGGAGCCACAGGCCTGTCCCATGCGCCGCTGGGCGCGGCTGGTCAGCTCTGCCCTGCAGCCTCTGCTCCAGCAGGCTTTCACTCCAGGGGCTCCGTGAAGGACTGGAGTCCAGCTGCGGGTTTGCAGACGTGAGCAGCCCTGCCTCCAGCGCCGTCCAGTCTGCAAGCCTCAGCCTGGGGGCTGCCTTGGAGCTGGTGTCCGGGTGGAGCATTTCTGCTTCTGAGCTCACCGTCATCCTGAGCTGCTCCTTCCCCACGTGGCCCCACCGTCCCCCCAGGGGCGCAGGGGACACTCAGGCTCCTACCCCACTTGGCACCGCCCAGTCTGCCTGAAAGACACCGGTGTACCTTGTCCAGAGCGTTCCCTCCCTCCCACCTCCTGGAGGAGACTCCCTCTCCCTCTTTCTCCCTTTCCCTCTTGTGTGGCCTCCGCTCTCCTGTGGCCACTCCAGCTCTGTGTGGCCGGTGGGTAGGCACGCCACCCTCCTGCAATATCTCCATGGCTTCCCTGTGCCCTGCGGGGGGAGGGGTCCAGATGCCTCATGTGTCGGTAGAGACTTGGCCTGTCTCACTGGTGCCCGGAGATACTTAAGCTTTTAACTTTCTGACATGGAATAGAAATAACTGCTCTGGACCCGAAACACTGAAGGGCTGCCCGGGCTGTCTGCTGGCTGGGCCTTCTGAGAGCCATTCGGCCTTGCAGGGCCTCGGTTTCCTGATGTCTAAGGTAGAGACTGTAAAAGAACCTAATTCACAGGCTTGTTTCAAGACTCACATGGGATCAGGCAGGGATCAGTGATGTCCACGCCCACTTTGAGTGCCCTCTGGGCCGACCCCCAGGGCTACATCCCTGGCCTCACCACACGTGAAATGTGGACATGTGGCCCTTCCTGAAATTCCCATTAGGATGCTTTCTGTGTGCAAAACAGAACTCTTGATTCCCTGCTCGCTCGTCAAGGCTGGTTCACAGCCTTTACTTCCCACGTAGCGGACAGGAACGCCCCACAGGCATTCTGTGAAGATGCCCCGAGCGCCCCAGGTGGCTGGCTCTGGGGCCCCAGCAGCGGCTCAGCCCCTGGTCCATGAGGGTGGGCCCGGGCTTCTCGCACCCATTCAGGCCTCACGGGAACAGCCGGGTTTCCTCAGTGCTGGCCCGGTGAGGATGTCACACTCTCAGAGGCTGCGCAGCTGGGGGGGGGGGGGGGGGGCACAAAAGGCAGTAGACAGGATGAAAGGCAAATAGGGAAGAAGTCTCTTGAGGGGCCCTTGGTGGGGCTGGCATTTCCTGGTCACCTCGGGATTGGGGGGTCAGGGCTGGTGGATCTGGTTTTCAGGGACAGTCAGGAGATGCAGAGGACCCTGACCTGGGGGACCAGGTGGTTTGACCACTTCAGCCTGGATCTAGAGAGGCGGGGGACCCTGACACCCAGAGCCTCCCCAGACTCGCCTTAGTTCTCTGCTGCATCCATTTCTTTCCTATCTTGACATTTTCTGTTTAGCTTTGATAACATAGGCAGTTAAGATTTTTATGTTTTCTGGGCTTGGCTTTTTCCGCCGTGTCTCCTTTATCTGTAGGGATGTCCTATGCTTCTCGTTCTCTGCTTTTCTCACGATCAGTCTTCCTGGGATTCAACTCACTCCATCCAGTTGGTCTCGCAGAACCGAGACTGGTTGCCCTAGGCTCCTCCATGCGTGTGGGTGGCTGCGTGTGGGTGGGCTGAGACAGCTTTCCTGACTTCCCGGCTGTGTTAACTGCTCAGCACATGGCCTCACAGAGTCTGGGATCTGCCTTTTCTTTCCCCTTGTCCTTTTTTTTGGGGGGGGGGGCAGAGGGAGAGAGAGAGAGAGAATCAGGCTCCATGCTCAGCACAGAGCCAGATGCCAGGCCTGATCCCACGACCCTGGAATCACTACTTGAGCTGCAATCAAGAGTCTGATGCTGAACTGACTGAGCCACTGAGGCACCCGGCCCCATCCACTTTTATCTAGACTGTCTCATTCTTTGCCTCTGGTGTCTGTCCTCAGTTTGGATTCTAGTCCCACAAATCCTTCCATGCCCAGTCCCTTCTTCCCTCATTAGCAAGCACTCTCACGTGTCCTCAGACACATCTGCTTTCTAATTTACCTCAAAGTTGTATTGTTGATCTTTCTTTACTCAGCTCCGCGTCTGATCATCATGGTGCAGTATGCGGATATCTGACGGCTTCTGTCTGCTGCATACGATTTCTCGTGTGCTCGTCCACCACACGTGCTCGTCCTCACCACTGGGAGGGACATGGGCGGGTGCAACACGATCACATGTCCATGAAACCCTTCAGTCACACTCCTAAGCAACCCTGCCCTCCCAGAGAGCACAAACGTACCTTCCTAGGGCGCAGCGCTGGCTCAGCTAGTGTAGCACGCAACTCCCGACCGTTCAAAGGGCAAAACATCAAGAAGAAAGAAGACACACAGATTTTTTTTGTTTTAGAAGACACACAGATTTATAGCTGAGTATTGACTAGCCTGTGTGTGAGGGGATTGAGGCCAGCAGAAGAACCGACAAAAAGGATTCGAGGGTAAACTCCTAGAGTTCAAACAGTGCCTTTCACAACCAGCCAGAGTGTAGACCTGCTCTCGGAGTCAGTAACACTGACAGCAGCTGCTCGGCATCGCAGTGCAGCTCACTGATGCGGTTTGCTTTTATCCTTTCTGTTTCAATTATAGTTTCTCTTTGTATGTCTTCAATTTCACTAACTTTCTCTTCAGTAATGTCTAATCTAAAGTTAATTTCACCCAGTGTATTTTTCATATAGATATTTCAACACAAACCATAAAAGAACAAATCGATAAACATAGTTCATCAAGCTTAAGAACTTTTGTCCTTCAAAAGAAATTGATGGAAAGGAGAAAATATTTTTAAATGTTTGAGAGAAGCACAACCAGAGGAGGGGCAGGGGCACAGAGAGAGCGAGAATCCCAAGCAGGGCCCATGCTGTCCATGCAGAGCCCGATAAGGGTTCAATCCCCCAAACTGGGAGATCATGGTCTGAGCGGAAATCAAGAGTCAGACGCTTAACTGACTAAGCCACCATGCGCCCCAAGGGAGAAAATATTTATAAATTACATATCTGGCGTGTGTGTGTGTATATGTATAAACATATAGAGCTTGAAAGGTAATATGATGATAAATGTGTAAATGATTCGGGCATTTCATCAAAGAAAGAGATGGCCACCAAGCACTTTAAAATATGCTCAATCTCATTAGTCATTAAATAAATACACGTTAAAACATTAACATACCTATTAAAACATCTAAAACTAACAAAACTAATCATAACAAGTGTTGGCAAGGGAACTCCAGCGCTACTGGTGGGGCTGTAAAATAGCACATCCACTCTGAAAACAATCTGGCAGTTTCTTAGAAAGTTAAAATATACAAACATAGGACCTAAGCATCCTGCTCCTAGGTATTAACTCAGAAGAAATAAAAGAATATGTCCAAACAAAGGCTCAAATATGGATGTTCAAGCAGCTTTACCTGTAATAGCTAAACAGTGAAAACCCAGTGTCAGCAGAGGAACAAACTATGGTCCACATGTATAAGGGGAAACTGCCCCATATGAATGAACCACCACTGACACACGCACCATCTCCCCTCCACTCAGGGCCTCCGACAGGGGCAACGGCTCTATGTAAAGAAAAAAGCCACCTCAGCTAGAAACAGAGGTCTTAGCTCTTCAGGGCTGTGTGGGTGAATGTGGTGGGCAGAGTGCTACAAACAATGGTCCGAGTCACCAAGAAGTAGCTGAATGTGGTGCTGGGAGCAGAGAATGGTTGATGGGAGAAGGCGGGTAGGGAGTAACCTTTCTTCAAGTTGGTGACATTATCTGAATCTCAGTCCATGGACTAAGACTTGAGTTCTGGGGTTGGCATATGCAGAGGTTAAGAAAGGCATGAGACAAGCAGGTTTGTGTTTTGTTTTTGTTTAGTTGTTGGGCCATTAAATTCTAAACAGGAAAAAGGAGGTAAGAGAGCTGGGTACTGACCATAATGTCTTGGAATCCTGGTTAGTATGTTCTGAGTACACGGGGAGCCACTGAGGAATTTGGTCTTAAAGTGTACATAACTCTAGTATTTGTTGTGAATAGAAACAAAACTACATGTTCGTTATAAAAAACTAAGTCAAGGAATTCAAAAACTACAAAGGACATTCAAAGCATCCTTAATCCTACCGCCCATAAATGCCGCTACCTCACTGTAACGCCTTCCTCTGGGTCCCTTGTTTCTTATGTTCTGATATATTCAAATAAATAGATGTCAGGCGGGGAAGTGCCCTCCTTCCTCCTCATTCATCCCCCAAACCCCCAAGTCCTTCTGTAGCGGGATTCCTGCAGTCGTGACACCGAGGCTTTTCTTTCCGGAAAGCAGATTTATTCCAGTCGGCGTCGCTCAGTAGGATTCGTACCCAAAGACTTGAGCTCCGAACACCGCGTGGCATGTTTTCATATATTTTTCTTACTTCTTTGTCTCCCGTATGTGGAAACACACAAGCATGTAGTCTGATTAAAGTGGTGTCACGTTACAAGGTTGTGAGGGATGTTGTCACATCCCGAATAGCAAGGTTGCCTTGGGATGCTCTTTTTTTTTCTTTCGGGGGAGGGGGGTCCCCTACCACATTCCCAAGTAGAGGCTTCCTTGCTGATGTCTGCCCTGTCCCCGCCCCCGCCCCCGCCCCCCCAATGTCCAGCAGTCCCGAGAAAGTCTAAGGGCCTAGTTCTCAGCTTCTTTATTCCCTGGGGACAGCAGGGGCAATGACGGGACACTTCAGGGCCGGGGAGGGTGGTCCCTCACCACCTGGCCTCTGAGTCTCATACCTGCTCTCCAACAGGAAGCCTCTCTGCCACCGTGTCCGTGGTCACACCTGGCCTCTTTGCATACCTGATTCGAGAAGCCGCCCCCGCCCCACGTCGACAGCTCCGAGCACCCCGCGCTACCATGGCTGTTCCACTCCAGTGGCGTCTCCAAGTCAACGCAGTGCCCCTCCGCCGCCGCCGTCCTTCCGTGTCCTGGTCCCTCACCTTACCCAGCACAGCTCCCACGGAGGAGCATCGTGCTCCCCTAGGAAACACCAACTCACTGCCCACTCTGAACCCGGCTCCCGGCGGCTGGACGTGACGGAGAATAACGAGCCGGGCCCCCTAGTCTGCCGGACCATGACCCTAAGTCACCAGCCTGCAGGGCCTCCCAAGCGACCCGCGAGGGAGGTCCTTCACGATTCCGCTCTCCAGACGCTTCCAAAACGTCCACTGAAGGTTAAACTTCGCAGGGTTTTTCGAGGAAAGCGATGCGCGGACGTTTGCGCGAGCCCCAGGACGCAAGGCGGTGGAAGGCTGTTCCAGAAGACGCGTGGGGTCTCGCACTAAAGCGGCGGGAGGCCACGAGAGGAGTGACATGGAGCCCGGCGGCCTGAGGGTGCGCGAAGAGCGGGTCGCGGCGGTGCGCGCCGGCTCCGGCGGCGGGAGCGAGCACAGAGCGCAGCCGGCCGGGCACAACGCACCGCCGACTGGAGCCAGTGTCGCGGCGGGCGCGGCGCCAGACGCGTCACTCTCGTCGACGACGGCGGGACGTTCTAGGCGTCCTGGGCGACGGCGCGACGCCTTCCGTCACTGCCGGCGACAGCGGCGAGGTTTCGTGACGTAGGACGCCGGGGCGGGGCTCCCGGGGGCCTAGAGCAGCCGCCGTGAGGGACGGGGGCCTCGGCCGCGCACGGCCGGAGCAGCGGAGCGCTCGCTGGGCCCTCGGCGCGCGGGAGCGGGACCTCCCTCCTCCCCGGCCGGGCGTTGTGGGCCTGCGCGAGAGGCCTCGGGGACGCCGCGCGCCCGCCCGCGCCGCGCGTCCGTACGCGCTACGTTGCGGACGCCGCCGCCTTGACGTCACGACTTCCGGGCGCCGCGGCCGCCATCTTGCTCGCGCGGAAGCGCCGCGGCTGGGTGGGAGTCCCGGAGCCGGCGCGTCGCGGTCAGTGCGGCCGCCGCTATGCCGTCGTCGCCGCTGCGGGTGGCGGTGGTGTGCTCGAGCAACCAGAACCGGAGCATGGAGGCGCACAACATCCTCAGGTAGTTGGGGCCTCCGCCCTGGCCTAGCGCGTCCTGTCCGATGCCGGCCGACCGGCCGTCCCTCAGGCCCCGCGCCCTGCCCGGCCTGTGCCGGGCGGCGGCGGTCCCGGCCCGCCATAGGCGGCGGCCCTAATCCCCGGCTCCCTGGCCTGACGCCGGCGGCCGCCGAAGGACGCCGGACGGGCCGCGCCGGGTTCGTTGGTCCTAGGGCCGGGCTCAGCTGGGAGTCGCCGAGGCTCTTTCGTCGGCGCGGTGCCCCCGTTTCCCAGCGTGGCGGGGAAATTCAGGTTCTGAACCCAGAGGTTTCCTGTCGGGCAAATCTCCAACCTCCCGGTAAACCCAAACGGTTGATGCCTTTGCATCCACTTTGGACGTATGTTTGTGCATCTGAAAATAGCGGACCTTCCGTGAGATTTTCACCTGTGGGGCGGTAAGTGCCAAGTCCAGGTTAGGGTCTGCGAGACGGTAGTGCCCGACGACTGTCTCCAGGGTGCGTCGTCGCTGTCGGATCTGCTGGAAAGCGTACGCAACATAACCTCAGGATGCAGGAAGGCTTTAAAAAACAAAAGCGGAAACGGCCTAATTTGTCAGTTGCGTGAATTTGTATATTTTCGAGTCTCCTGCCAAAAAGTGCCTCCCCTCCCCAAAGCCTCCAGTTAGTAATTTCTGCTCTCCACGTGAATTCCCTTTTTGCGTTCGTAGTTTACATGTCAGTACCAACTTCTCTTTTGTGACCCTGGCGTTGTATGTATTTAATAAAAGTTTATTTCCGCTTGGTAATTTTTTTTTCGTTCGATTTCACTTCATAAAACGTGAACTTGAGCTCTCGCATTACAGTTAAAGTTTGTCATGTGTGCCAACTTTGGTAGTAAAGCAAAGTTGAAACCGCCTTTTCTCCCGGAAGTTCCACATGGGATAAAAGTCTCCTACTTCTCACAGTGCAACTTTATCTCTCCCCAGTAACTTGGAAAACTTAGAAAATCCTGCACTTTTTTCCCATTTTTTAATGAAGGTAGAAGTGTCAGGTGTCCAGGATCTGCTATTAGGAGTTTATCTTTTCTTAACCTATGCCACACAGCCGAGTATTCTGTCAGAGCATGGGATGTTTTGAACCTAACAATTCATTGTGAAGATGGTTTTTATTTTTTTTACTTTTTTTTTTAATGTTTTATTTATTTCTAGGAGGGAGAGAGAGAGAGAGACAGCGTGAGCAGGGGAGGGTCAGAGAGAGAGGGAGTCACAGACTGAAACAGGCTCCAGGCTCTGAGCTGGCAGTCAGCACAGAGCCCGACGCGGAGCTCGAACCCACGAACCGCGAGATCATGACCTAAGCGAAAGTCGGACGCTTAACCGACTAAGCCACCCAGGCGCCCCGAAGATGGTTTTTAAACTAAAACCTTTAAAACTGCAAACTTGTTTTAAAGTTAGGAATGTGCTAGAATTAAGTTCAGAGTCATTAAAAGTTTGGTAAATTTGAGCAAAAGAATGTAAGGTTAATACTCCTGCAAAATTACTCAAGGAAAATAAAATTTAATGTCCTAAGTTCCAAACAGCCTTCTGTTGGTTCTGGCTGGTGATCTGCATAACGAAGTGGAGATGAAATCTAACAAAAGGAAAATGTTTTTTTAGTTACCTGAAGCAACTTTGTTAATGAAACCAGTTCCAAAGTCTTACCTGATACTTCCCTGAGACCATCTCTACAAGACAACACACCCGTGTTTAGTTTAAAGCAGCAATCGTGACACAGCATTGCGTCTCCTGTGGAATTGGGGGTGCGGAAGAGCCCCTCCAAATAATCACCAAGTAGGAATTCTTATGTGTGCTTTTACAAAACCATTTTACTGTGTTTCAAGTTTACTCAAAAAGAGACTCAGAATGAAGGCACAAGGAGGTAAGTTTAGGGAGCCTGTGTTACTGATGTTGTGACTGTGACCTTAATTTAGAGTATCTTTAATTTCTAAAATACTTATATTTGGGGAGTGTTTTTCTGTGTTAGAAAGTAATATGTGTTTATGCAAAGTTTTCATTGTAAAAAAATACATAGAAGATGGAGATGATGGTGATGATTCAAAGGACCCTTTCTGTGTACCGCCTTCTGGAAGTTACTGTGTGCACAGACGCCTAAGGGAGATTAAAATGTTGTTTGGTTAATTTCATATAATGTTTGATTTTGGTTTTTGTTTTGATGTGTTGAATTGAATACCTCTGTTCATCATAATGGCAGTGGTTACAAAGTCAGGATAGGCTAATCCAGAGGGATTCTGTGCGGCAATTAATTTTGTAGCCAGTCCCTTGTTAGGAGACGTTGGGGCTGTTTTCTGCCTTTCAGTCTTAAAATGTCAACATCCTTGTGCTATATAAATATCTTTGCACAGTTTTCTGATGATTTCCTTGGCATGAATTCTTAGGGGTAGAATTGCTGAGTCAGAAGATAGGCATATAGTACGTTTTCATATATTTTGCCAGACTGCCTTCCAGAAAACTACCTATTATAGAATTCCCAGTTCCTCAGTCTGAGTATTACTTCATTTTTTCATGCTGCTGGGGCGAAAGAGGATCTGCCCCTTCCTCTAGTTTTAAAATTGCTATTGAGATGGAACAGCTTTTCATGTCATTTTCACTTTCGACAATTATTTATGGCTTTATTTCTATTTGGATTATTTACAGGATTTAAAAACTTCTTTAAGAAATTGATATGGTGGTTTTGTTACCGCCTTAGAGCTTATGAACGTCAGGTCCTTAATGGGGGCATTTGTGAAGGCCTGGGAAAACAGCGTGATAAGTGAGAAAGGAAAACTGTTTGCAGCTCAGTTACAACCACCTAAGACGACACAGGAAAACTTGTGAAATGAAATATCAAAAGGAAGGCCGTGAACTGAACCTGCACAGTAGGTAGTTTTAGTAGTGAAACCCTGTTTTATATTCCTATTTTCTTTTTGCCCTTTTGAAAATCAGTTTTGACTGTTTTTGAAGGCCAAATACAAGTGGTAGTAAATGTTGGCATTTTTAGTCATAATGTTCCCTGGGGTGATCATTTTTGATCCTTTGAGACTAAATTGTTTCAGCTACCAGTCCTGGGAGCTCTTTAGGTTTTTAGGAGTGTTTCCACAGAGCCTTCTGTTCTTTGTACACTGTAGATCAAGATTTCCCTTTGGCGCCAATTAATTTACTTTTTGTTCCAAACTGTCTCCTAGATGTTAATGGCCGTGTTGATTTTTAAAATTTTTGTTCATGTTTATTTTTTCAGAGAGTGAGAGAGCACACGAGTACAAGCCAGGGAGGAGCAGAGAGAGGGAGAGAAGTGTCAAGTGGGCAGCTCATTGTCAGCACAGAGCTCAACATGGGGCTCAGACTCACAGACCGTGAGATTGTTACCTGTGCCTAAACCAAGAGTCGGACACTTAACCAGCTGAGCCACCCAGGCACGCCTAAGAGCCATGTTGATGTTTGGAAGCTCTCTGATTATAGCCGTTCAAGACAGATTTTAAGGACTTCTATGTATAGCTGAATTGAGTTCTCAATTTGTTTTTGGTCATAAGGCAGTGTGATTTGGGGAGGATGAGCATAGGCTACAGATGCGAAGGAAGCCACGTGGGGGGTCAGTCTCTTGAGCTCCTCTCTGCTGGATGCTTTCTAAATGTTATTTGCTGTCGTCCTTGTAACTGTTAGGAAGCTCACATTTAACACAGGTGAGGAGATGGAACCCGGCACAGGAGGCCCTGGCTCATGAGTGGCAGCAGGGACTGGGACACAAGGGCCTCCGGTTATGAACCGAGATTCTAGATGGGAAAAGCATGGGCTGAAGAGGGCAGCCGAATTGGCTGAGGTCCTGTGGTTTTCCGATTTGGGGTGAGACTCTCAAATCTTAATGTCCTGACTAGAGCCTTTGGGCCTCCAGCCACTCTGGATAAGGAGCAATTGGACATCCTTTCCCAGGTGGGAGCAAGTGTTAGACTTCCTGCGGTTATGCTGTAACAGCATGGCCAGTTGTAGTGCTAAATCCTCCGTTTCAGACGCCTCTTGTCCTCTACCAGGGAGGGAGAGCTATGCTCTGCAGCCTCTTTGGCTGTATCTTTTGAATTTTATTTCTGAGCACACTTGAAGAATGGAAATCATTTGGGAAAATGAAAGGATTTGAAATCACATTTTTATGGCAGAGGGTGGGGTGCCTAGTGGCTCAGTTGGTTGTCTGACTCTGGATTTCAGCTCAGATGGTGATCTCGTGGTTCGTAGGGTCGATTCTGTATCGGGCTCTGCATGGAGCCTGCTTGGGATCCCCCCCACCCCCACTTACATGCACATGTTCTCTCTCTAAATAAATGAGCTTAAAAAAAGACGGCTGAGGATGTAGAAGCGGCGCCTACAGGGGACGCGTTTACCTCCATGGATCTGAAGGGACCGTGTTCTGCTTTGTCCTCAGAGGTAGAACTGCTGTGAGGGGGTGGGTGGAGAAATGTAGATTTTTGTTTGAATAAACACGGATTCAGAACGGGGTAGACCAAACATGGGAGCCGCTCCCGGAGCTACAACATTCTTCCCTGTGTGAAGGGTCATCTTTTTCAATCTCGTGTAGAGGAGAATAGGAGTCCAGAGCAGGGCTCACGTCTGTGAGTAACGCGTTCTTGTTTAGGGCCAGCAAGTGTCGGAGCAGGAAAGCAGCAGCACATCAGTGGTCACTTGTCGCACCATCTGAAGTGTAGGTCTCCCGGGCCTGCTCTGCTGGCGCTGCGGGGTGGAGCGGCGGTGGCGCTGCCCGGAACCGGCAGCGCAAGGCATGCGAGCAGCCAGGGTTCAGGAAGAGCAGCTGTGGAGGGAGGAACGTCGAAGAAGGGGTGCTGGTGCGGCCGCTGAACTTGCTGGCTCACTGGTCTCAGTCTGACAAGTGATCTCCTGCTTAGCTGCTCAGTTTTGTTGACCTTGTGGGAGGGTAAGAATAAGGTGTAAACCCTAGGAAATGTTTACTGATGTGCATTTTCATAAAACGTGCTTTCAGCCCGCTTTTGGCAGAGGATGACCTAAGTTTCACCGGAGCGTTAACATTCCAGAGGAGCACGTCCTGCAGTCGCCTCGCGGTGACGCTGCAGGCAGCCACTAGGGTGTGATGCTTGTGAGCAGGTGCTCTGTGTTCCGTACACGTGCGGTCACCACATGCTGGACGTCGGGCCGCTGGGCGGTGAGCGAGGTGCCTGTAGTGGAGGTGACCGGGCCTCGTGCGCGCATCGCGCCCTTCTTCACACAGCGTGTACCTTTAGGAGGCTGGCGGTGGCTCCCGGGTTCACTCATAGCCACAGGAATGCTGGAAATTAGGTTAATAACCACGCAGGAAAATTTGGATGTTCTACTTATGATCCTCTTTGGTGTTCATTTTAACATCATTTTACCGTTAGCCATGGGATGATAATTGAAACAATTCATTTCCCGAAATTTAGCATCTTCTGTGATAGGTTCTTTATGATGGGCTTTTTGATACTTGTGAAGATACTCGATGAAGGGTGGTTTAATGTACAAAATAGTTGGTCCTTGAGACAAAGCTTCTTGGTTGTCAGGAATGTTTTTATAGCATTCAGTTCTCTTATGTAAGATCGTTGTCACACCACAGTGTTGTCACAGCACAAGATGGGCTGCTCTGTCACTTGCATCAGCTGAGAAGAAAGGGAGCTTCTGTTGCTAATTAGTCTTTTTGCCACTTGGGAACATTCTGTTGGGGAAGAGCAGGCCGCATTTCGTTTTATTTTAAAATACACTGGATTGCCATTTCAGAAAAGCGGGGAGGGCGGGCCCCCAGGCTGTCCCTAGCAGGGGCCGGCTTCCTTCCCTCAGAGTCCCACCTGGCAGTCACCCCCTTGGAAGCCTTGCGAAGGATCAGCCAGGTGGAGTGTTGGCTGGGTTAGCTTTGGTATGATCTACTCTGTGGCTATGGACAGACTGAAGTGGAAGATGTCCGTTCAGACACCTGCTGCAAGCCTCAAACGCCCCTGTGACGGAAGATGGGTAGAAGAGAGAGGTGGGCCTGCCAGGGGGCGGCCCGGCAGGAGGGGACGGGAGTCCCTGCACTCGTGGTCTCTCCCGTGGGAGCCTCCTGGGAAGCCAGTGGGCAGCTTTCAGGTGGCCTGCCTGAAGCACCCTAGGGCCCCGTCATGGGGTAGGATGTGCAGCGCTTTGTGGTGCCCTGTCTCCCATGCCCCCCACGGCTGTCTCCGCTGCTGTCCTCTCGCCGGCCTGTCTGTCAAGTGTACTGGCTGTTTTACCTACTTTGTCATCCCTCTGCCCGCCTCCTGACAGTGAGGGGAGAGGTTTGCGTCTGTTTCATCACTGCTGTATCCCCAGCACACAGGACGCTCCAGGAAACATTGTCCCATCAAATGGAACGATAACCCTGCCAGTGGACGCAGTGGCGGTTTTTCGCTTTTTGAAACTTTGGTCGTGTGCTTGGGGGTCTTATTTCTACGGCTGGTGCAGTTCCTTCCTTCCCAGCTGCCTGGGCGAGCAGGTGCTGGGGGTGTGAGCGACACAGGCGAGGGGTCAGTGGAGCCGGCTAGCCCGTGTCGCGGATGCTGGTGGCGCTTTCAGGAGTCTTGCTCTTCCAGGAGCCACAGAGTAAACTCACAGGAGACTCGAGGCTTGGCACGGGTTCGCACACCGACAGGGCGGGTTCTGCTGCTGGCCCTGGGCTGGTCTTGGGAATCCCTCCCTTTTTCTCTCAGTGATGTGCACCTGCCACGTCTCATCAAGCCTGTGAGCAGTGGTCACCTGCCGACCAGGGGGGCGCCCTGAGGACACTTGGGAGGGGGAACTGGCCCGGAGCTAAAACAGTAGGCTGCTTGTTCCGGACAGTTCTTGACAGATACGGGCTCACCGCTCTGTTCTCCGTGGCTCTGTGGCCACGACCTGCTCGTTCAGGACCCTTTTAGGGGAATGGGACCCGCATGGAAGCAGGTGCCCACAGACCTTCCTCAGAGGTGAGCAGGTGGCGGGTGCCTGGGCGGCGGCTTGTGTCCATCGGCTGTTGAGGCGACCTTCATCGTGGGCTTGTCGGTGCCCTGGCAGGGAGTACTTGATCACACATGATCTGAACTGGTGAGGAAATGGGTTCAGATTTGGGGTGAAGATAGTTTGCATGTATCTTCTCAGGGCACACGAGTAGAGGTGTCCTGTGCCTGTGGCCGTCACTCTAGTCACAGCACAGGGTGCATTGTGATTAAGTGAAAGAAGTATTGGTTGTCTTCAGGGTTTTAACAGTTCAGGTGTATGTGGGCCTTGGTTTGCCAATCCTCAGCCCCTGCTGTCTGGCCGTGTGCTTGCTCTGTCATAGGTGATGTCCTGCGGGCCTGCTTGCACAACTTGGACTTCTAGGGACGTAGGCAGGTGACTCCGCCCTTACCAGCCTCCCAGGACTCAGGTGAGGTGAGGAACACTTGTAAAGTCCTTGTCTCAGTATGTGCTAACTTTTTTTTTTAATTTATTTTTAAACGTTTATTTATTTTTGAGAGAGAGAGAGAGATAGGGAGCATGAGTGGAGGAAGGGCAGAGAGAGAGAGGGAGACACAGATTCAGAAGCAGCTCCAGGCTCTGAGCTGTCAGCACAGAGCCCGACACGGGGCTCAAACTCTTGAACTGTGAGATCATGACCTGAGCTGAAGTCAGACGCCTAACCGACAGAGCCACCCAGACGTCCCTGTTCTAATTTGATGCTCCGTATAGGTACCGGGTGTTGAGGCTTCTCTTCCCCCTTGGGACACAGCGCTTCCCAGGCGCCTGTGCTGCCAGAGTTGGGCATGTTTCCACTCTTTGCTTTTTCTGTGAATAATCGCACCAAATTTTGTGTGTGTGGCGCCCCTTGCCCTTTACACAGTGGCAGTGGTGTCCTGCTGCATGGAGGGACACGGGTCATTTCTGCCAGGGCTGCGGTAGCGTCCTGCGGGCCATTAGCAGATGTGTGCACGTAGCCCGCAGGACAGACTTCCAGAGGGAAGTGTGTACATTGGAGGGGGTGGCGGTTTGCACTTGCTGGATGTCCGCGCCCTGTCCAGAGGCTCACAAGTCCGTCCAGCAGCACTGTCTGAGATTTTTCTCCCTTGGAAACTGCTGCACATTTGCCATCCATCGCGTACCGTGTGCCTGCTGTGTGCCGGGCACTGCTGTAGGAGCTGGGGGTGCAGCGGTGAGCAAGAGACACGTCCTTGCTGCGTGGTGCTGACGTGGCAGGGGGAGCCCTGACACCGAGCAGACTTCTCGGCCTTCGGCTGAGGCATTTCTCTCTGTGATGAGTGAGATGAAACTGCTTCCTGTAACTTTTGTGTCCACACCCCTGCTCCTCAGGGATTTATCTGTCTCCTCTACTTCAGGGCATCCTCAGCCTCGGCCCTGTTGACGTTCTGGGCCGAAGGGCCATCCTGTTCACCGTTGGGGGCTTAGCAGCCTCTTTGGTACCTAGATACCAGTAGCATCTCCCAGTTGTAAAAACCAAAAATATCTCCGGACACAGTCACATAGCCCTGGAGTTCGAGAAAAACCCAGAAGAGCTTGAGACCGTTCTCGCCAGGTGGGCCTGCGGGAAGGATGTGGGAAACAGATGCTCTCCCGAGTCCTACAGCTGGGCAAGTCCCTTCAGATACAGAAATATTATGGTTTATAGATAGACAGCTATGATGAGAAGTCCCATTTATTTAAGACCCTTTTAACGTTTAAACTTTTTGCTTTTACTCATTTTGAGTTTAGAAGCTTGCAAGTTCTGACTCTTGCCAGACTGACTTTTGCATGTGACCGCTGCAGACCCAAGAGTGGTTATCGGTGGTGACAGAGCGTCATGGGCCTCACACCCATGATGCATGTTGTGAGCGGAGTGCTCTCCCCGTGCAGGTTGTCACGGGCTGCGCTTTGTGCACATTCCCCGGTTGGTTAGGAGACGCGCTGGTCCCTTTCCTTATCTTTGATCCAAGTTACAAGAGTCTCCACCGCTTGGGAGCTGTCTGTTCTCAGCCCTCGCAGCCAACACGGTGCTGCTGGATGCCCCTGGGCCCTCAGTTCTGGTTTCTCGGCAAGCCCCACACCACAGGATGTTGGGGACAGGACGTGTGGCGCTCCCTATGGTAACGTGTGCTGTCAAGTCTGTGAGAGTCTCTCCGGAGTCTGGAAATAGGGGTCCTGTGAACCTGAACCCTCTGTAGAGGTCAGGGTAGTGGTCAGGCATCAGGAATGTTCCAGAAGAAATCTTCTCTAACCCTGCATGTCTGGATTGCTGGCAGTCTGTGCATACGATGCCAAAAGTTACAGATTTAAAAGCCTGTTCTATAGCATTGGCAGTGACTCATTCTGTTTCCCATGTCCTATCTCTTAGTTTCAGAGCTTTGTGCCTTAATCCTAACTGTGATTCTTTCTCTGCTTCTGTGTCTTTCAGCAAACGGGGATTCAGCGTCCGGTCCTTTGGAACAGGAACCCATGTGAAGCTCCCAGGACCAGCACCGGACAAGCCAAATGTTTATGATTTCAAAACTACCTACGACCAGATGTACAATGACCTCCTCAGGAAGGACAAAGAACTGTATCCCAGTGGCTGCCCCTTTACAAACCCCACGCGCTGGCCTCTGGCAGGTGTAATCTGTGATGCGTGCATCACTCTGACCTCCGGTTTAGGGGTGTCTGTGAGGTGGGCACGTAGTGGCCGCCTCCTTGTGGTGTGCTGAGTCACGCCACACGTGGTGCCGAAGTGGACACGTAGGGCGTGCACACGGAGACGCAGAGCACCTTGACAAAGTCGAGGGAAGTTCTGGTTTAACATTAAGCAGGACAGCTTAGATGAGGAAAGCGGAAACCACAGAATTCAGTTGCTTTTGTCACTGCAGGGCTGCCCACTGCTGTCCTCTGCAGGTAGGTGTGTGTGTGCGCGCGTGTGTGTGTGCGTGCACGCGCATGTGGGCTCATGTGCGCTGATGCACATGTAGACAGGCTGCTGCACACACATCTGCCACGTGTCTGCAGGCTCAGATTAGCAGGAGGCCATGTTTGCTACTGAGGGCAGCATGTTAGAAGCGAATAATCTGAGAGAACTTTACTTCCATTTCAGGAAGAGGCAAAACAGATCGGATCTGCTCCTTCAGACTCATGTGAAAGAAAAGGTATTTTTAAAATAGATCTTATGAACGTGGCCTCCGGCTGTACAGTGGTTAAGGTCATTGTTGCCTGGCTTTTGTTCAGGGCACTTGGTGATCACCGTGTGCTGCTGTAAAACTCCAGGCCTTTCCTCGTTATAGTGAGTGATTTATAGTTCTCAGGATGGAGCCCAAACGTGTTCCAAGAGCAAGGAATATAAACACCAGACAGAGGACTTTGCGTGTTGGTGTTCTTAGAATTTTTAATAAACTACAAATGTTTTCTGTAAATTTGTAGATTAGTTAGTTAGAGTGTGGCCCCAAATGTCATTCTAGCAAAGTGTAAAACTGGACCCTGCCAGTTACTCTGTCTGCCCCCTGTGCTCTCCTCCCTCGCCTACAACGAGAAGGTTGTCAGGGGGCATGGAGGCCGAAGTGCCGTAGCTGGCCACGTGTGGCTGTCTGTGGGTCGCTGTGGATGGCGACGCCCCGCTCCCAGGAATCCAGGACACGTGGTTCAGTGGACCCGAGGTCCTCCTGGGAAGCCCCGCACCCGTTTCTCAGAAGCCCCAGAGCCTGCCTGGGGGAAAAGACCCTGAGGATTTCCAGTGAGCTGTCACCCAGTCTCTGCATTGCAGTGACGTGCTCTGCTCATGTCCCAGGCAGAAGGCTCTGGCTCTCGGAGACGCAGCAGCTCAGAAAGGCTTTCTCCCTGAACTTCTTTCTCCCTTGTGTTGAGAGCCACCCGTAAGCCTTGCAGAGAAGTTTGGACCACAGCCCCTTTGCCCTGGAAAGCCTGTGACCTTAACTCCAGGTTTTTGTAGCTTGTTAGAAACTCTCCACATGTCGTCAGGCGTATCTGGAAGACCTCACCTGGTCTTGAAGATCATTCTTCAGCCAGCATCAGTGTTAAAACTCTCACGCTCAGGAGGGAAATGAAGTCAGAGAATATTGCATTTGTTCATACTCCCTCAGTCATTACAAACGAGGCCTTCTGCCTGTGGAGCTGACCATGATCTTCCTGTTTCTAGGAACGGGCAGCACATAACCATATTTTTAAAAGACCAGTACTAGAGGGTCTGGACAGGGAGGGATGGGGAGGGTTGATGTTATGTCCCAGCAGTTCTGAATGAGGGAGGAGAGACTGCTGCTCAGAATTCAGAATCTCCTTTGTAGGCTGACTTTGTACAGAGGCACGGTCCCTCCACAAAGCATCCAGTCCAGGAGACAGCCACCCCGTGTGCCTTTGCTGCATTGTGGGGAGGGTGTGGCTGGGGGGGGACATGGCTCTTCCCCACTGTCACCAGCAATATTTGCCTCCTGAGACCTTGGCGTAGGAAGAGCATCTTCGCGGACCTGCCCTTCTGATTGCCCCTTGTGAGGCTCAGGGTATTAACTTCTCTTGGGTGGGGTTTCTGTCCTCCAGGAAGGGGGTTGTACTTGTGCTTATTAGCTCGCCAAGTACCGGTCTCGGGCTGGAGAGGAGGGACATGTGATCCAGGAGGTCCCTGTGGACACCGGCAAGACGCAGGACGGGGCCACAGGTCTTCGAGCGTGAAAGGAACAAGGAAGGAGGCGATGGCAGGGGGTCAGCTGTGGGCTGGGGGTTAGACGCCGGGCTTGGGAGGCACCCTGACAACTCAGGAGAGGACGCTTGGCTGGTACCAGCGGCACACATTCAGCTGCAGCGGGACCTGCTGTTTTGGTTACTCCCCCCCCCCCCCCCCCCCCCCCCCCCCCCCCCCCCGTCTTATGCACACAGAGGTCGTCTGTAACCTAGGCTAGAGGGCACTTGTGGAAGTGACCGTCATAACCTGCTGTGGAGGGAGCTAGGAAAGCTCTTAAGATGTTACCCACAGACAAAACACCATATTCAGTACATGCTCGAATTTTCAAGGGAGAGAATGACTGGAAAGGAGGAAAATGGCACATGGTGAGCAGAGCTGGGAGGCGAGGCCGAGTGGCCCGGTGGCGTGGGTCAGGTGTCCTGTGTGTGTGCACAGCGCTCCTGAGGCTGAATTGGGACCCGGTGCTGAGCATGGGGCCCTGGGGCTTTGAGGCTCTCAGTAAGATTTGGCCAGCAGGCCCACGAGTGTGAAAGCACTTTATCGCTTAAAATACTTGGCTGTAGGCAGGTGGTTTTCTCTCTGAGCAGGGCGGGCCTTGAGGGGTTGGGGGCCCCTGGTGATGCGTAGCGGCCGCGCTTTGGGCCTGCAGGACCCGCCCCAGGAGATCTGGGGGTGGGGCCGCGAGGGGGACACAGACCTTGTCCGCTAACCCTGGACTAGTCAGTAAAGCCAACCTGGGCTGCTTACCAGTTCCCTTTGGGAATGATCTACCAGTAGCACAGGGAGTCAAGTTTACAGGAGTTTTGTGGTCAGAGAATCCACAAAGCTCAGGGTCCAGTGGGCCTTCGTGTATTTCACGGGGCTGTACAACCGCGACTACGGTAATTGTAGACTGTTTCCACCCCCTGCCAGCGGCCCCTGACCCTGGGACCCACCGTCCACCTTCTGTCTCTGGGTTTGCCTCTTGCACACTCCTCATCCAAGTGGAGTCCTGTGAGATGTGCCCTTGTGTAACGGCCGCCCCCAGCATGACCTCGAGGCCCATGCTCTCCAGTTTTAGATGTGATTTTTTTTTCTTTTAACCTTAAGTTTTTTCTTCCTTTGCCTTAGAGTTATTTTGAATACAGAGCAGCTTTAAACTTAGCGTCGCCCCTGTGGGCTTTAGCACAGCTCCAGGTGGGGTGGGGGAGGTTTCCCGGCTCAGCTGCCCCCAGGGCGCTCCCTCACTGAGTGAAGGAAGGGAGTCTGCAGCCCACCCGACCCCTGGCCTCCCTGGAGTACTTTTCCTGAATGATGAGTGCCTTTCTTCTGCGCCCAAGAATGACCAGTCTGCGACAAAGCAGCAAAGCAGCGGACGGTGGAGGGGCCTCCGTGGGGTGGGGGTGGGTGTGGGGGGGCGGGCCACAGTGTTTTCCTGAGGCCTGAGAGAGTTCCTGTGGTCAAGTAAGTGCCCATTTAAAACCTTTGAGTAGATAAGCACTTTGTGAACCACAAAGTCACTTAAAATCACTTGTCTTTAAAAGCAAGTAAATGTGTGGCTCTAAATATAGTTAATGACATTTTGAATGTAAGACCAGTTGCTCCCTCAACAGGGATTTGAAATGCAAATAGAAGTAACACTTCCTGGATCCTGGATCCAGCGTATTCTTCTAATTTCTCGCCTTTTTTTTTGTAATTACTTTTCGGGGTTAGCTTTTTTTAACCATTTGTTCCTTTTCATTCTTCTCGGTTGCACCACCTTGTAGGTCTTGGGTTAATTTATTGTACAGTCGACCCCAAACAGCAGGAGTTGGAATTGCATGGGCCCACCGGTGCGCATTTTCTTGATAAATACAGTGCGGCGCTGTAAGTGTGTTTTCTCTGCCTTGTGATTTTCTTAATTGTTTCCTCTAGCTGCTTCTAAGAATACAGAATATGATATATACAAAATATGTGTTAATCGATTGTGTTCCCAGTAAGGCTTCTGGTCAACAGTGGCTATTGTTTTTGGAGTCCAAGTTATACTTGGATTTTTGCCTGCAGGGGGCGCCCCTGACCCCCGCCCCTTGTGGTTCCAAAGGCCTCTGTCTACCCAGTTCTTCACCGTGTACTTGTCTCGGAGCAAAAGGTGACAATAAAAATGATCTCTAAGGTTGTAAATCCCTACAGCCTTCTGACCTCTGTCTTGGGTCCGAGGTCAGCAGACACGGGAACTCGAGAGGGGGTCTGTCCTCCCTGAGGCCCTGTTGCTGTGTGACAAGGCCTCTAGCCTTTTCCAGAAACTTACGGTTTGGGCCTCCTTGGGCTCTTGTTTCCAGCTCAGCGGTAGCCTGTGCTGCTGAGCCGGGGGAGGGGGGGGGCGGGTAGTAGAAGGGAGCAGCCCTCCTGCCCGTCTGTCATGGGAACGGTTCTGGCAGCTCTGGCTTCCCTGCCTGCCTGGGCCCGGCCTGCCCCCCGCCCCCCGCCCCCCAAGCCTCTCTTTGCTTCTGCTCTGTTAGACCTTCTCTCGTTTCATGCTGGTTGGCAGCTTTTTAAAGTAGTTTTTGAAAACAGTGTTGTCTGTTTAATAAATGTCAATTTCCCAAGCAAACACTGATTTCTAGAGAAACTGTTCTAATTTTGCTGGCATCTGAGCTTTCAGGTTTTAGAAAAGCGCTTGTGCTTAAAATTTAAATTATGGCCTTAAGATACTACAGATGAGCCAGAGCAGCCGCCACCGTGTCTGAGAGGTGTGTGCCGCCTCGGCAGGTGTGTCTGAGTATGACAGAGCCACGCTGACCTCGGCCACTGCTTCCAGAGCTCTGCCAGGGCCGGAGACAGGCCTGGCCTCCCCAGCCTGCGGGAGGAGATTTGCTGACACCAGGCGCATAAACTCAAGGGTGCTGGGAGGGCATTGTAGACTGGCCTGAACCGGCCACCGAGCCTTGTGTTGGGGCAGTTAGGTTGGGTGCCAGTCGCTCAGGGGCTGACTTGGACATTGCCTCTGGGGGTTCCAAGGTTCTCGTTTGTGCAGCCTGTGTGCTTTGCAAAAACTGCTTTGATTTCCAAGATGGGTTTCTTAATAGAAAGAAATTCTAGCTCAAAAGCTTTTGATGCAGTGGTTCTGAGTATGGTCCCGGGGTCCCAGCGCCCCCCCACAGCCCTTTCAGAAGGTCCTGTACTTAGAGCTAGTTGCTGTTTGCATTTCTCCCCCTCCCCGAAGTGGGCCAAGGGCTCTGTCGGAGATTCCCACCCACCGGTACCAGGCAGGCCTCTCTGACTGCCGGCCTGGCCCATGGGCTGTTTGAATGCTTTTGAAGACCTACCAACGGTCCCAGGATGGCCCCAAACCTGCCCACTCCCCCGAAGCACTGGGCGCACCCTCTCCAGCTGTCTGTTCTTCCTCTTAGGATGAGGAGGAAGGGGGACAGTCAGAGCCGCCAGATGTGGTAGATGGCTGTGAGGCCTGTGGGGACCAGGCCCCAGGGACCGCAGTGAAGCCGCTGTGCCCCCCTCCAGCCCGACGGCCTGATGGCCAAAGAGCAACCACAAGAAACCCCTTGCTTCCGGGCTTTGCCCTGAGAACGTGGGCTCAGGGGGTCTCCTGTACCCGTGAGGGTGATGGGTAGTCTGGGTTCCCGCGTGTGCCCCTCTCCTTGGGCCTTTCCTCTTAGTCCTTTGCTGCTAGCACTTGGCCTGCTCAGTGATCCCCACGTGTGGTGTGTCCCCTGAATCCAGACTCCAAGCCGGCGTGGCCCACGGCATGTAGCCTGTGTGGGACGGTGGGAATCCAGGTGAGCCGCCACGGCCTCTGATGGGGGGTGGGGGGCGCTGGATGGGGGGCCTGCCCTGGCCTTGACCGGGAGGAGGAGCAGGGTTAGGGAGGGCTCCAGGGAGTCGCCAGGGCAAGCAGCAGGCGTGGGTCTCAGGTCCCAGGGGTCGCTGCTGCTTCAGGCACTGCTTTCCCACCAGCCTTGGGTGTGGAATGCCCCCAAGGGACCCCTGAGTGCAGACGCTGGTCCAGTGGCGCCCATCTCGGTACTGGCCACTGCAGCTGGGGAGCCCATCCACGCGCGGGCCCTGGAGCCCCACCGGGTCGTCCACCTGTCCAGGCTGTCGCCCACAGACGCCCTCGGCCCTCTGTCCGAGAGGGGCTCCCAGTGAGCGTGTGGTCTCTAAAACCAGGGACTTCATCAGGGTGGCTCTGAGGACACATCCTGAAGGGCGCGGAACGGCTGTCATCAGCGCGGTCGAGGAGGGCCTGCTCGCTGCCCTGGCCTCTGAGCAGGTCAGAGCCCTGCGTTCCGCCAGGACTGCGCCCTGGATCGTCGGCCACCGGGAAGCTCTGGAAACCTGTCTGCCTTTCCCTGAAGAGCGTTCATGAAGGCCGCCGACCCGTCCCCACTCCGAGCACACTGAGCATCACCATTACCCTCCAGAGTAAGATCTCCAAGTCAGAAAATCACCCCCACCAGGCCGTTTTCCATGTAGTTCTGGGCATGTCCCAGTTGGTGGGGGGCGCTCAGTGACACCTTGCTCTCTCCTGGGGCCTCCGCATGGCTCAGGTCTCCGCTGGCGGTGAACCCCGCCGTCAGCTCTCCCTTGGCCACGGCTGATTTCCCTGCTGGCTGTTTCCTTTGAGACCTATCGACCCAGCTGCTCTCACTGGTCCCCATGAGCCCTGCTGGGGTGCAGTGAACACTGGCCTCTTGGATGGGCTCCTCCCTGGGAGGCAGACGTTTCGACACTAGAACCTGAGTGCCCGATGCGGGTGGGGACACTGGCAGGGTCAGGAGGGGACAGCGTCAGCTCGGTGACCACTGTGGGCTTTGCCTATTTGTGGTGTCCTATTCTTGCTTTGGGCCTTTTTTTTTATCTTAAATTTTGTGGTAAAAGAACTTTTTTTTTGTTTTTTTAATGTTTATTTTTGAGAGAGAGCAAGTGCAAATCCGGGCTCTGCACTGACTGCCGTGAGCCCAACGCAGGGCTTAAACTCCCGAAGCGTGAGGTGATCTGAGCTGAAGTCGGACACTCAACCGACTGAGCCACCCAGCCACGCTCAACTCTGTTTTTCTTAGATCGCTAAGTGACTAGAGTTTCGGTGAGGAAGACGGATGGTTTTACTCTCGCCTTGTACTCCTTTGCGGTGACGTCAGCTGGCGGGACACAGCCTTCTGATGGCAAAGCCCCACGTGGCACGGTTGTTGGTGGCCGGCGCAGGCGGCCCAGGGAGCAGGGTGTCTGCTGTCCCCTGCCGCTGGGCTCAGGCCTCCTCTCTCCATGGGACGCTTGAGATTTAGTCCAGTTTGGAACCATTTATGTGAACTAGATGTGGTGATAGTCTATTTCATAATTTTAAGACCTTTTCTTAAAAACGTTTTTAAAAGTAAGTTTTTACTCAAGCACTCTATTTCCGGGGCTTTGCTTTTTGTGTTGAGATTAAAGTAAGCATATATTTGCTGATTTGTATATTTTATAATTTGTATAAAATTAAGCAAGCGGGGGTAGGTGTGTGTCTGTGCCTGGCCGACTCGGTCGGTAGAGCATGTGACCCTTGGTTTGCGGGTTCAGCCCCATGTTGGGCTTGGAGCCTACGGTTAGAACACACACACTCACGACGACTGAAGAGATTTTCCCACTGTAGTTTTATTTATCCGGCCAAGTTATTTAAATTTTTTTTCTGAACTTTCTCTCAAATTTAAGCGGATTTAAGTGGTATTTTGAGAGAGAGAAAGCAAGCAGGGAGGGGCAGGCCGGGAGCCCCATACAGGCTCGGCTCCGCGCTGGCAGCGCAGAGCCCTCTGGAGGGCTCCATCCCACCGACTGTGAGATCGCGACCCAAGCTGAGACCAAGAGTCGGACGCTCAGCTGACTGACCCGGGCGCCCCGGTCATCTCTGGTTCCGTAGAAGTCTCCCACAAAGCACTAAAGCTGAATCGTGCTGGCCAGTGTGTTGCGGTGGCCCTTTGTCGTCTTCTCACTGGAGGCTGACTCTAGGCACCCGCACTGAGGTGGGGGCAGCCCAGGGTGAGGCCAGCGACCTCACGGCCCCGCCTCCAGGTTTCTGAGGAGGCAGCTCAGCCTGCATGGAATTGTCTTGCTGGTGCTGTGTTTTTTAAGCCACTTCAAAGCGGGTGTTTCCGTAGAAGAAATGGGAGATCGTAGCCCTCCCGTGCACGCTGCCTGCTGTCCGACGTGGGGCTGCGGCCGCTCCGGTTCCTCCTCCTGTGCCCTGGGTGCTGATTAAACCCACAGGATGTGAGCCGCCCCCGCCCATCCCCAGGCCTGGAAACTTCCCCAGTGAGTGGCGGGGCTGCCTTGCGACTGTTGCCTGGCAGGCCAGCTCAGCTGGGAGGTGCCAGCTGCACTCAGAGACACGCTGACTCTTGCGCCCCGGGAGCCAGGTGTCAATGCGACCGCAGCTGGCACACGCAGTGTGACTACAGATGCATTCTCTGCTGGCTTGAGCCTGACAGTGACGTCGCCGCGGCTCTGGGACTCTGGGCCTTGTGGTGGCGCCTCTGCCGTGGTGCGCCTGCCGTGTGCCCTTCCGCCCCGGGGGCCCGTCTCCCCGCCTGTGGGTGCGTTTGCACTGTGGGGTTGCGGGTTGGTCCTCATGGGAGGCCTCTGGCCCCCACACTCAGAACGTGCTACCCCAGAGGCTTGTTCTCGTTATCTTTATTTTTCACATAAATAACATTTGTTCCTAAATACGGTGCTGGTGACCTCTCCTAGCGGACTCTCGGGGGCTGTGTTCTCTGGGGGGCGCCGTGTACTCCGTTCCCTGTGGTCACTCATGTGTCTGCAGGACCCAGTGTTGAGTGTTCCGTGTGGGGACATGGTCGTCTAACGTGAGGTTAACCTGACGGCTTCCCACAGAGGCAGAAGTGTTCCGATCCGCTTCCTCCGCTGGCCGCCGCCTGTGGCTCTTGGGTTGGTGTTTTTAATGAGGCATTAAACTAAACCCTGGAGATTTTGTTCCAACTTTATCTAGGACCCACGGAGGCCCTGCAGCATCTGGCCCTGGATATGTGAGGCCAGCCCCCACTCTAGGCACAGGGAGGGCACCAGCCCTCGGTTCACCAAATGGTAACCCTCGCAGGCCACGGGCTACCCCCATTCAGGCCTCAGTTGGTGCTGATTTGAAGTGAAGGCAGAAACGTTGCCTCTACAGGATCCTGAATTTGAACGGAGTTCTTGAATGGATTCTGAGCGAGGTGGGGAGGCTCACCCCCTGCCCGTCCCTTGGTGGATTTAGGGGAGCAGGTGCCTGAGAGGCGCCAGCCACATCGTGGGGCCTCCCTGGACGCCTCTGTCCACTTCTTACAGCCCAGACACTCCAAAGGGAAGCCCCTGGGGCCAGGAGGGGGTCCCAGTGAATTCTTGAGGGCGGCAGAGGAGAGGGAAGAGGGCCGCTGACTGGGACTTCTAACTTCCTGGACCCGGGAGTTGTTCCTCGTGGAGGGTTTGGGATTGGGGTGTTGCCCTGGGCTTCCTGGGAGCAGGCCCTGCTGACCTCAACGCTGCGCTCTGTCCTTAAGGGTCTCGGGGTGGTTTTCAGAAGCCCCAGTCCTCTCCTGGGGCACTGCTGGCTGTCTTCCGGCGTGGGGCCATGTGCCTAGGCTCAGGGGGCAGTGGGCCTCTTCCTCGGCATCACCCACCCCCACGCCGAGCGCCTGTGCTGGCCCGTGGGGGGCGGGGCGGTGCTTGGGCATTTCTGAGCTGAGCTGCCTTTGAGGATCTCCCAGAGACCACTTGGGTCCCCCCTTGAGAATTCTTGCTCTGTATCTTATGTTTCTATTTAATCATCCCAAAACAGGTTTCAAGAAGACGAGGCTCTCTGGGTGTGGCCCGCTCTTGGGGAGCTTTAACTATGTAGGGTTTGGGTTTCCATCCCAGGCCAGGAAGTGGGAAGACCTACCCGAGGCAAGGTAGTGTCTGGGGACCAGAGCAGGTGTTGATGGGGGTGAGACGCTGGGTGTCCCGTGTTAACGCAGCGGCACCGGGGCCTGACCGGCCACCTGGGGCGTGCTGACCCCCACGGTGGGTGGAAAGGGAGCCCGGGGCACCCCTGCCCGGCTCTGCTGGTTCAGGGCCTCTGCCCCAAGGTGCAGGTTCTGACCTAACCCTGCTTGCCAGGAGAGAACACTGGGGCCCCTGGGATCCACAGGCGCTGTGGGGCCGCTTTGCCCTGAACCCCCTTTCTGACCAGGTGGCACCTCACGGGCCTGGGGGCCGGTGTGCCTAGCCTCTCACCCAGGTTTGTTTTGATTACGTCTGGTGACATTTGTGGGGAAACGAGGCTTGAGCTGTGCTCCCCTGTCCTCGGCAAGAGCCTCTGTTCAGCTCGGGAGCGGGGATACTAGTGCCTGGTCAGCCCCACGAGGGTGTGTAGTGCGGGGCTCCCCTGCGAAGGCCGCGGCCTTGGCGAGCGCGCGTCTGGCCCTCGTGTGCCTGCGGCGCCTTTGCCGAGCTCTGCAGACAGCTCGTCTGCTCATCTCACTTGCTTGTCTTCAGCTTAAGCCTCCACCTTCCCTCCATCTTCCTAGCCGCCTCTGTCCCCTCCCTCGCCCTCCTCAAGGGACAGCAAGTTGCATTTCCTCTGTGGTTGTGAGGGTTTAACTTGGGGTACCCAGGATACACGTCCACCTCATGGGCTGTGGAAGTCCCGGTCTTTGGAAAATCACTGGAGAGGTAAAAGCGTTCAGCCAAACCTCCGTTTAGGTTAAACCTGACGTTTGAAAAGTTGATTTGAATCAGAACTAGAGCCGTGTGGCTCTGCTCTCAGGAAGAGCCCAGATTCCCCGAAGATGGCCCCTTGAGGCAAGGCTGGCTCCAGGCCCCAGGCGCTCAGTGTGGTCTCTGCAGCGCTTTGCTGAGAAGACAAGTTGTGGTGACTTCTCTATTCCTTTTCTCGTTTCCTTGTTTTCTTCCTGGCGACAGTCTCCCATCCTGCATCCGATGGGCTGCCCCTTGGGTTTCGTTTGGCCTACATGCTGAAGTTTACGTAACAGTTCTGAAAGCGCATATGCTGTGCACTGACAAGGTCTAAATTGTCTGCTGGTTAAGACCCCAGAGTGTTTCAAGATGATCCTTCCCTTTTTCTGCTTCCTGTGACGTGACCCAGAACACCAGATCCTTCCCTGGGCCCCCCCACCCTCAGGTGCCAGCGGATCTGTTGTGCTGGCCTCGCAGCAGGGGTCAGGGGTGGCGGGGGACATGCCGCCTTCACCTGTTGCAGGTGAGAGTGGTGAAGACACCTGCTTTCTGAAGGCCGGGAGTGAGGCGACGAGGCCGTCACCGCGAGTGCATGGTGGGAACGTCCCTGCAAGGTCTGCGTTGTGCCACAGGAGGGAGAAGGCGTAACCTCATCTCCTTGGCCTTCTGGAAATACCTCAGGGTTCACTTGGAGGCCAGAGCTTCATTAGGAGCCTCCCCCCGATTATTATCCCAGGGCACTTCCGGTCAGGGTGCTGGGGAGAGTGGCAGCCTGCGTGCCACATCCCATGTCCCCACCCACCCGGGAACCCACTTCCCAGCTGGACAAGGGAGCTTGTTCCACGGGTGAGACCGTGGCCTGCTGCTGTCCCATCCCTGGGGACGCCTCCCTGCCTCCAGGGGTTGGCTGGCCCGTTGCTAGGCCGGTGGCTGCGTCTGGGCCCCCGTCGCTGTCAGCCACAGGAGGACTGTGCGTCGTGTGGGGGTCCAACGGTGCCCTCTCCGTCCACTGCACGGAGGCGGCCTCCTTCCAGAAGCAGGGCCCACGGCTGCGCTGCTCTGCTTTGGCCTCCCTGTTCCCAGATAAGATTTTCAGCGGGGCCTCCCTTCCTCCACATCCAGTCCCTGTCCCGGGCCCCTGTGGCTTGGAGAGGCACGTGGGTTTGTGGGTCCGTCTTCGAGGGCTCTTGCCTGGCCCGCCCGGGCCTCGCGTCTTGTGTTTGCCAGGAAATAGTCCAAAAAGGCCACCGTCACCACTTCCCTTGTACACTAGTGAAGGCTGGGGTTTGATCCCCGAAGGAGGCATTTTCTCCTTAATTACCTGACTCTTCACTTTCTTTGTTCCTCTTCTTCATAAATAATTGAGGCTGAAGTAAAGGAGGAAAGGTTTTGCAAGGCCTTAGCACTGCAGGCCCGGCTGAGGGGCCTTCCCTGAGTGCCCGGGGGCCACCCGTCTCCGGGGGCTGGGAGCCTCAAGCCTCGGCCTCGCCCTGAGACAGATGGGTCTCTGAGGACACAGGACACCATCGGGCGCCACCTCTTCTCCCTGCAGGCAGAATGCAGGGGGGCAAGACTACGTGCCGTCCTGATTGCCCCGGCCTCCTGTGTCTGCCCTGCACCAGCACGTGGACCTTCCTGAAGCCGTTTCTTTATGCTGGACTCCGGTGCCACGCGTGTGAAGGGCTGGTGCTGAGAGATGGGCCGTGTAGCCAGGGGGGCAGGCGGGGCCGCAGGCCTGACCCAGGGGCGCACACGGGGGTTCAGCAGCTTGGCAGCTCACAGTCCCGTGTCTCTTCAGCATAAAGCTCTCAGACCACTTGCAGATATTCTAGAAGCTTTTTTCACTATCCAAAGAGGTAGGAAATGTATTTTGAGTAATAGGTTAAATTGTCCTAACTTTAAACCTGAGAAAGCCATTAAATGTGTCACTCACAGTTCCTCAAGCAGCTAATCTGTCTCGTAAATAAAGTTAAAGGTGCTTTTCCCCAGCTGTCTGGAATGCCCTTTAGTGACCATGGACCTCATCTCTGGGGACTTTGCTCCTGTCTCTTGAGGTGGTGAAGCCTATCCCCAGGGCCCCGAGAACACAGACACGGGTTCGGTCGGTGTGTGGCCCTGTCCAGAGTCCCATGTGAGGTGCTTGCCTGGGCCACCTTCTGTTGCCCCCCGCTTCTCTCCCCACCCAGCTGCTCCATGCTTCCCTTCCTCTGGTGGGTTTCCAGATTTCTTTTTTTTTTTTTTTTTTTACTGCCGTAACTGAGCCAGACCTGGGACTGGCTTTGTCTTTGCTGAAGGGCTTGTGCTCAGTGTGAACGATTACAGAGTCAAAAAGCAGATTGAAGAAGCCAGTGAGGGTTGTAGGCACCTGGTCTACGCTTTCGGGGAAAGGTTGGTCTGCAGGGCTGCAGCCAGCCGGGCAGGCAGGGGTGAGTGGGTACGGATGCCGGGCAGCGCCAGCCTGCCGGGCTGAGGGCAAGCGCCTCCCTCACCTGGCTTATCTTCTGCAGGACCCAAGGGACTGGCCTGGCCCACTCCAAAATGGCCTCAGCCTCTCTGTTGCTCTGACGAACCTGCCGGGAGGGAGCCCAGTGGCTCTGCGGATGCGGATGCTGATGCAGGCGCCCAGGCTCCGGGCTGGGCTGGGCTTTAATACAGATCTTTAAAGTTCCTTGACTCCAGTACCTAGCTATACGCAGAATGGCATTTTGCACATGTTGGACAGAAATAAGAGGATCAAGCCCCGGCCAGAAAGATTCCAGAACTGCAGAGACCTGTTCGATCTGATCCTCACCTGTGAAGAGAGAGTATACGATCAGGTGGTGGAAGGTAAGGATGTGGACTGGGCGCCCCGCGCCCCTGCTGCTGCCCTGCCCGGCATGGCCTGGGGAGCGGTGGGGGGGGGGGGTGCTGGGCGGGCAGCGGAGCAGATTCCGCCGTGGCCGGGCTACCCCACCCACTGCTCCCACTTCCTGGCCCGGGGCTGGCCAAGGGTTCCTGTGGGCCGGAGAGAGTAGAGTGGGCAAGGCCGGAGTGGGGCCCTCCCTCCTCCCTGGCCCCCAACCTGCGTGGCCCACGTGAGGCCGGAGGTGGGGGGTGGGGAGGTTGTGGCCTTCGGCCGCCCACGTTCATCAGCGCAAAACCACCTGCACGTAGGCTGCCAACATCGTGCAGGTGGCAGGTGTTAAGTCTTTTGGGCACGTGACAGGCGTGTGTGAAACAGGAGCCCGGGGCCTGGTACGTGGTGAGACCGCGGGCCGGCTCGTTGAGGGTAACCGTCACCGCGTGCGGTGTGCGTCTCCTCGCGGGCGCTCGGGCCTGCCCGCTTTATTTCCCGGAGGCCAGAGGCAGGGAGCGCACGTGGCCTCCCGCGCGCTGGCTCTGAGGCCTCTGACGGCTGTGTCCCGTCCCGGTCAGATCTGAACTCCAGAGAGCAGGAGACCTGCCAGCCGGTGCACGTGATCAACGTGGACATCCAGGACAACCACGAGGAGGCCACCCTGGGGGCGTTCCTCATCTGTGAGCTGTGCCAGTGTGTGAGTGTCCCGGCCCCCCGGCCCCCGTGCTGGCCCAGGGGTCCAGCTCTGCCTGACTTGGGGCCCCAGGGAGCAGGCTCTGCTAGAGGGACTGCCTTCTCCTGATACAGGGTTTTACTGGGAGAGTGGCTGTCACGTGATTCGATTCGGACCCGGGTTCTTTTTTTTTTTATTTTTTATTTCTAGGAGAGAGAGAGAGACACAGCGTGGGCAGGGGAGGGTCAGAGAGAGAGGGAGTGACAGACTCTGAAGCAGGCTCCAGGCTCTGAGCTGGCAGTCAGCACAGAGCCCGACGCGGGGCTCGAGCCCACGAACCGCGAGATCATGACCTGAGCGAAAGTCGGTCGCTTAACCGACTGAGCCACCCGGGCGCCCCAGACCCGGGTTACATTCAAATGTTAAAACCCAAGTAAACACAGCGGTGCCCGCAGGTCTGTGGATCAGCCACACAGCTTTGGCTTGAGAACTTTGCGTCTGTGCCTTTTGTCGGGCTGACGGAAGTGAGGTGCCCTGCTCAGTGTCCGGCTTCCATGGAGACGGCCGTGTGTGCCCACCCAGACCCTCTTCCGGAACCCCGGCGACATTGAGCGGAGCCTGGGGGCCCCCAGAGATGCTGTCAGCGCTCTGTCAGTCCTTGGCCTTCCCAGATGGCGCTGGGCAATCCTGCCTCGTGTGGAAAACCCAAGGGCTTTTGGGGCCGCTGTGTGGCTCTGCTCAGGGCAAGATCTTCCCTCTCAGATGTGACCAGAGGACCCATCCCAGGAGAAACCCATGCGCCGTGTCCTGTCTTCTGCCCGTGAGCTGGCATTGAGGTCAGCTGGCTAGGAGTGACAGAACTGAGGGGAACAGGTGGCTTAACCAAGACGTCCAGAGGCAGGCAGGCCTGGACTGGTTTGCTGGGTGAAGGGCCCAGGCCCTGGTCTCTCGTTGTTCCACCCGGCACAGCCTCTGCTCCCAGCACGGCCGTCGTGCAAGAGAAAGGGCTAAAGGGGAGCACATGTCCCAGAAGCTGCACATGCGATTGCCATTTGCGTCTCCCTGAAGAGAGGTGAGGTTCCGAGGCCGCCTCCCCAGAGGCACAGCCTGCAGGCCCGGACTTGGGCCCCTGAGCAGCCTGTGCCGGCTCGGGACCACCTCGGGCTTTCCACCCGCAGCCCCTCCTTCATTCAGGGCAGGGCCTCCACCAGGGACATCTGGCCACATCTGCACACATTTATGGCGCTCACCACTGGAAGGGACCCTAGTGACAGCTAGCGGGTGGACGCCACAGGTCCCCCAGCGCCCTGCCGTGCACGGGGCGCCGCCGCTGCAGAGCGTGAGCTGGCTTTGGGCTCTGCTGAGTGACTGGGCGAGTGGCCGCCTTTGCAGGCTGAGGACGGTGGAGGCAGCGAGTTCCCACTGTGTGCTCGGGACATCTGTGGGCAAGCCCGGTGGGCTGCGGCAGGGGGAGGCCCGGGAGGCCGGGGGGGGGGTCTGGGGAGCACAGGGGCCACTGGGGCAGGGCGCGGCAATCACCCCCCCCCCCCCGCACCTGCTCAGGCGGCCCGTCCGCTCCCCGCAGATTCAGCACACGGAGGACATGGAGAACGAGATCGACGAGCTGCTGCAGGAGTTCGAGGAGAAGAGCGGCCGGGCCTTCCTGCACACGGTCTGCTTCTACTGAGCGCCCGGCGCGCCGCCTGCCCTCCCGAAGCCGTCTTTCCGAGCTTCCTTTTGTTAATACTTTTTCCTCCCCGGTACCTGTTTTTACTTTTAGGTATTCTGCTGGCGGACGGCAGCAGTTCCCAATAAAGTGTACATACGAAATGAGAAGATCCACGTAAACACCAGATTAAAAACAAGTCCAGTTTGTCTTTCCCACGTCACTTATGAGTGGGATGTCAACGATAAAAGTTTTCTTTCTTTAACCAAAAATGTAAACAACGGTTTATAGTACATTGTCCCCATACATCTGTGGCTTTCACTGTGGTCCCTTCCCCTGCGCCCCCAGACTGGCTCGAATGTACAGAGAACCCGAATGGGGCAGTCGCTCCTGCTAGGAAAGAACCTGCAATCGTCCAATAAATAGATGCTGCTGGTCGCCGTTGCGTTGTCCTGAGTCGCCCACCCGGCCTGACCCTGCCGCCGGCCCCCGAGGTGGGCGTGGGGCGGCCTCCAGGACCTGTGGGACCCTGAGGTCCTGCTGCCCCTGGGGACTGCCTGCCAGAAGATGGAGGGAGCCCTTCTCCCCGCGCCGCCACCTCCTGGGGCCGAGATCAGTGCTCCCAAAAAGCCCTATTTCCCGGTGACCCTCCCAACCACCACAGCTGTGGAAATCCCTGGGTCCCCGTGGGGAAGTGGTAGGGACCCGCGCGCCTGCCTGCCCTCTAGGGCTTGTGGGTGAGGGCTTGGTGCGGAGACTCCCCCTCCCCACCCCACCCCCAGGACCCCAGCATCCCGGTGGCAGCCTGAGACCCACAGACGCTGGCCTGGGCTCCCCGCTGCCCAGTCCCAGTGCCTGGTGCAGACTCCTCAGGCAAGAGGGGGCTGAGGCTGGCCCTGCCACCGCTGTGGGGCCCCCTTTGGTCTTTGCTGGGCCATGTGGCCGTGGCTCTGGAGTGACCTCCCTGGCAGCTCCCCAGCGGCCCTGCAGGGCGCTCCACCAAAGGCAGGTACTTGCTGGAGGAAGCCGGGTGCCAACCAACCTGCCTGCGGCCGCGCGGCCCAGGAGGAGGGGGTCTTCAGTCGAGCGCTGGTTGGGAGGGTCCGCGAGGAACCCCGGGGCCCACCCTGGGACCGCCCGGCCCGGTCGGGACGTCGCGGGGGGTCCAGGGCCGGGACTGGCCAGATGGGGACGAGATCCCGCCCTGCGGTCCCCGGGGAGAGGTCCGGCCGGCGGCGCGGGGCGGCGCGGGGCGGGGCGGGCGGGCGGGCGGCGCGGCCCCTCCCGGGAGGCGGGCGCGGAGGGCGGGCAGGCGGCGGAGGCCGGAGCGGCGCCGAGCGCGCGGAGGGAGGAGGCCGAGGGCGGAGCGGATCGCGCGGGCGCGGCGAGCGCGGCGGCCGAGCGACCCCGGGAGCGGCCGCGTCCCCTGCCCGCCCCGCCCCGCGCCTCCTCCCCGGCGGGTGCGCGGCGGTCTGACCTCTGCGGAGGCGGCGGGGGCCCAGCATCGGGCCGGGGCCGGGGGGGCGCCGGGGCCGGGGGGCGGCGCTCCGGCCCGGCCCGGCCCCGCCCGATGTCCATGAGCGCGAACACCATGATCTTCATGATTCTGGGGGCGTCGATCGTGATGGTGAGCGGAGGGGCTTCCCGTGCGCCCGCGCCCGCCTCCCGCGCCCGCGCGCCTCCTCCCCCACCTCCCGCGCCTTGTTTACCGGCCCGCGCGGCCTGCGCTCCCATCCCGGGCTGCCCCGCGCTCCCCATCCCCGGGCTGCGCTCCCCATCTCCGGGCTGCGCCGCGCTCCCCATCCCCGGCCTGCGCTCCCATCCCCGGGCTGCGCCGCGCTCCCCATCCCCGGCCTGCGCTCCGCATCCCGACTGCCCCGAGCTCCCCGATTCTGGGGCCGCCCCGGGCACCCCTATCCCTGGCCTGCGCTCCCCCACCCTCAGCGCTCCGCACCCCTGTCCCCCAACCCCCGCCCCGGGGCCCCGGCCAGGCCCGCTCCTCGGCGCTGACCGGTCATGGGCTCTTCCAGGCCATCGCGTGCTTGATGGACATGAACGCACTGCTGGACCGATTCCACAACTACATCCTCCCGCACCTGCGGGGCGAGGACCGCGTCTGCCACTGCAACTGTGGCCGGTGAGTCCGCGCCCGTCGGGCACACGCGTGATCACACATGTGCGGCGGCGGGCCGCTGGGGCGCAGGCGAGCCCCAAGCAGGCCTGGCTGCAGGACTGCGCTAGGCCCGTGGGGGAAGGACTGCCCAGCCTCCGCTGGGCACCTGGGGATTGGCCAATCGGGTTTCAGCAGGGGGGGCATGCCCGAGTAGTCAGGACCCCCTCCCAAAATGCCTGTAGAGAAAGGGCCTGTGCCAGGGGATGGACAGAATGGGCCCCGGGCCTCCTGGTCCAGGGCCTGGGAGCCAGGAGGGTGACAGTCCAGTCCTGTAGGATCCTGCGCACGGCCCTGCCCGCAGAGTGCACCATCCTCCCCGGGCCCTGCACTAATGTTCATGAACTTTCCTGCAAGCCAGTTACGGGGAAGTGCAGAAGGTCAAGGTGGGCAGGGCCATCTGGTCCCACCCTCCTTGTACAGAGGAGGCTCTGGGGCCCAGCTGGGTGTGGCTTGCTCAAGGTCATCCAGAGAGGGATGGGAGAGCCCAGGCCCCCACATCCACCTTGTGAACGCCCCCATTCTGTGCACATGTAGTACTGGAGTCTTCCTGGCCATGCATGTTTGTACGTCCATGTACAAAATAAACATCTTCTCATGAGACGCGCATATGTGTACTGTCTGTGCATATACATGTGCGTACACACAGCACACATACACATTCGCATGCACACCATCCCCATAGAGAGCCCTCCTGCTGGGACCAAAGGAAAGCAGAAAGATGCTTGGGTGGATAGAGACTTGCCCAAGGTCACACAGCTAGTAAGGGGCCAGGGGCGTGAGCCCAGACACTGTGTTCCTCACCCTTGTCCTGTACTTCTGCTCCGCGGACGTGTGCGCACACACAGTGGGTGTGGGGTTGTGTAGGAGAGGCGGGATCGTGTCATGCCTCACTAGGCATGCTACATGCCTGTGGGTGCGGGCCAGCGTGTGGAAACAGCACAGAAGTCGAGAAGGTAGAGAGGGGCGTGTAAATGACCCTCACGTGTGCTGGCCAAGAACCATCCAAAGAGTTTGCTGGGCGGGTGGCCACGCTCTGCCAGAGACCCCTGCGTTCCTTTCCGGTGCACACGACCCCGAACTAACGAAAGGCACGCGGTCAGCCCCACCGCCTCCTGAGACAGCGATGGCTGTGAGTAGGTGTAAACTGGGGTGGCGTTGAGACCCTCCCAGGGGCTGGCAGTGTGCGCAGCAGGAGGCCCAGGCCCTGAGCTCCGAAAACATTAGGAATACACATTTCACATGTGTGTGGGCTAGTGTGTTATGACCTGTGTGTATGTGCCTGTGGCGTCACGCCAAGGGCCCGTCTGGGCAGGCAGGGTTTGCTTCAGAGTGTATCCGCCCAGGGTGTGCGTACGCGTCATACGTAGCATCCAGACCACACGTGGACTCGGGTAAAGCGAGTGACCCCGGAGCGCGGCCGCTGCTCCTAGTCCTGTGCGCACAGGTTAGCGTGTCTGTGGATGCCGGAAACACGGAGAGCCACACCTGCTGCAGACAGTTCCTGGGTGTGCATGTCCACATGTGTGCTGTGTCCGCATCACTTCATACGGGAGATGTAAATTCCATGTACACCGCATCCTTACATATGGACATGTATGTGTATGCACGGCACATGTAGATAGTAAATAACAGCATACAGCAAAGAGGGTGCTCCGTGCGGGCACCGCGAGTCTGTCCGCAGAGAACAGTTTTGCACACAAGGTATCCATGTGTCAGCTGTGTACCCAGCTGCCACGGTGGACGCTACCCACGTGTGTGTGCCCCTGTGTGCAGTGAGCAGGCCACGACACCCACAGAGGATGGCTGTGTGCAAAACTGCGTGCATGTGCATGTCCATGTGATGCGCACCACGCTCGTGCCTGGGCAAGCATGCACATGCACACGTGTCGAGCTCGCGGACCTGACCCCCCGTATACATGCCATGTCCAGTGCATGTGGCCGGCGTGTATACAAACAGGCATCGGGCCTCAGGCAGACACCAGCAGCATGCGTGGCCCAGACAAGACCCATGTATGTACACATGAGAATCTGGGTGCACATGTGAGACCTGAGCCTCTGTCGCCAGGGGCCTGACTGGGAGGGAGGAGGAGGGTTGGCGCAGGGAGGAACTATAGAGGCCAGGCCAGTGGTGGGGGCACAGGCTGTGACCTCTGACCCCCTGGAGGTCCTGAGCCACCAGGCCGGTTTGGGGCCCTGGCCTCACCCTGCTCGCAGGGCACCAGGGGCATCTCTGGCTTCTTTGACAGCTTGACCTTCAAGCTCCCCGCCTTGACCAGCTGTGTGCGCAGGGGCGCGAAGCAGCAGAGGAAGGCCCCGCCAGGGGTCTTGGGCACAGAAGCCTGGGCAAAGCGGGAGGTGACAGCGCTGCTCCCAGCGAACAGGCCCCGTGCAGCCTGCCTGGCCCCGTGCGCCCCAAGTGACGGGCACCTCGAGAGGGTCATGAATCTCCTGGGGATCCGGCCGTGGCTGCCCATTCCCGGTGGCCATTAATAGTTTTCCACCACTTATTGGTGACTAATGGTGGCTCCTGACAAACTGTCAACAGATGAGCAGGGCCGTCCTTACTGACGGACTCCAGGCTGGTGGCCCCTGTGCTCCGTGGGGCTGTGGCTGAGGCCTCCCCACTGGGACTGGTCGTACTCTGGACACGCTGAGCAGGGCGGCCTCCGGGGGTTCCCGAGAGGAGAGGAGGGGGGTGTGAGGAGAGGCCCGCCCCCTGCCATCCCTGCCGGGCTCCCGCAGGGAGGAAGGCACCGGCCATCAGCAGGGAAGGAGCAGCGGGACCTGAGATCAGGGGAGAGTAGTGGGGTTTCTGGTTTTGAGACGTGCCTCTAGGGGACAGGGGGATGTGGTGCAGCCGGGAGGCTGGGGTGGGGAATAGGGGGCTGTCTTGGCTGAACACCAGGCGGAGGTGCCAATATCTGAGGGGAAGATGGGGAGAAGCAGGTTTGGGGAGGGAGGAACTATTTTTAGTTGTGAGTTTGAGGTGTCGGTAGATCCCACGTGGAGACGCGCACAGGCAGCTAGAGCAGACGCGGAGGGGTGGGGGGGCAGGGCCTGTACGGGGTGGGGCTGGAGGGGAACCGGGAGAGGTGGCCTCCTGGGCAGAAAGGGCCCCGGAGTGGTCCCTGCACTGTCAGGCAAGAGCGAGGGCTGCAGCCAGTGAGGACGGACCCCACAGTCCCTCTCCTGGGCTCTCCTGTAGGCCGAAGCAGAGGAGGGGGGTGGGGGCAGGCCCAGAGTCTGTTGTCCTGGGTGCTGATCTGGGTAGAGCCACCCCACCCAGGACCTCGGGGCCCAGAGGGCTTCTTGGAGGAGGAGGGAATCCAGACAGGCCAGAGGCTGGAGAGAGCCTTGTGGGGAGAGTTCAGCGTTCCGCAGAGGTAGGCAGGGCTTCAGTTCAGGGGGGCAGCGGCCTGGGCCTGGCCAGCGGAGGCAAGGGAGGCTGAGGGACACGGCCAGACCTTGGCCGAGGGAGTCCGGGGAGCCCCGGGGGCAGCCGAGCAGGCCACAGACACGCGGCTCGGGGGGGGGGGGGCACGGGCAGGAGAGCTCCCCCAGGAGAGGGGGTGGGAGATGGCGCCGGCACCGCCCGGGAACTTCCGGCACGGAGAACTGAGGAAGGGGGGTGCCGGCAAAGGATGGAGCGGAAGGAAGACCTGAGGCCCAGGGCAGGGCCGACCCACCACCGGCGCTCTGCCGAGGGGAAGGTAACGAAGGGCAGAGCGAGGGGGACCCCCGGGAACCAGCAGGGCCCCCGCTGCAACAAGTGGGCTGTGACCCTGCTACTGGGTGGGGACACCGCGACCCGGGCCTTCCCACGGGAACAGCTCCCTGCACTGCGTTCCTGCGACCCCGGCACGGCTCCCTCCGAGCCACAGGGCAGGAGAAAGGAGGGCGACGTGCGGGGCAGGCGCGCCCTGGCCGGCAGCCGGGCTGCCTCTGGCCCCTGGCCTCGCACTCTTCCCCCTCCGGGCAGCCTCCGGCCGGAGACACGGCCCTGGGCGAGTCCGCGGGCCCCTCCTGACCGCGGCTCCGCACGAGGGCTGCTGCTCAGACCAGCAGGGCGCATGGGTGCCGCTCGCGGTCGGGGTCCCTGCCCGCCCCGCGGGAGAGGTGCCAGCCCGCCCTGCCGCCCCCAGGCACCACGTCCACTACGTGATCCCTTACGACGGGGACCAGTCGGTGGTGGACGCCTCCGAGAACTACTTCGTGACAGACAACGTCACCAAGCAGGAGATCGACCTCATGCTGGGGCTGCTGCTCGGCTTCTGCATCAGCTGGTTCCTGGTGTGGATGGACGGCGTCCTGCACTGCGCCGTGCGCGCCTGGAGGGCCGGCCGGCGCTACGGTGAGTGGGGGCGGCCCCAGCGGCCCCGCCCCGCCCCCGCCAGACCACGCCCCTCGTCCTGCCCGCCTCCGCCAGACCACGCCCGTCGAGCCCTCACTGGCCTCGCTCCGGCCACACCCCCGCCCCCACAAGACACCACCCCTCCAGCAGCCGCGCCCCGCCCAGGTCATACTCCCGTCTCCGCCCGACCACGCCCCCACAAGACCCCGCCCGTGCCCCGCCGTGGCCACGCCCACAAGACCCCAGCCGCGCCCAGTCCGGCCACGCCCCCCCACAAGACCACGCCCACCCCTCCCCCGTCTCTCCCTGGCCCCGCCCCGCCCCGCCCCCGCTTTTCTTCGACCGCGCTGCCGCCCCGTGGCGCCCCGGCCGCGTCCTGACTCCGCGTCTGCCCCGCAGACGGCTCGTGGACCTGGCTGCCCAAGCTGTGCAGTCTGCGGGAGCTGGGCAGGCGGCCGCACAGGCCCTTCGAGGAGGCGGCCGGCAACATGGTGCACGTGAAGCAGAAACTCTACCACAACGGCCACCCGAGCCCGCGGCACCTGTGAGCCGCGCTCAGGACTCGTGGGGCCTTCGGCCATCGCGCCCGCGCACCCGGGACTGGACGGCCGCCCCGGGCCAGGGCGCCCGCCGGGCGTGTCCAGCGGAAGGTGCTGTCTCCTCTTCTTTTTATAAAAGGGGGTCGGGGCGGGGCAGGCTGCCGGCCTGGGGACAGAACCCCGGCCTCCCGGCCGCATAGGGCGCGGGGGCCGGGGCAGCAGGCCCCGAGCGGGGGCGCGTGGGGGGGCGCGGGCGGCCGGGACCACCTACTCGCCCCCGTGCACTGCAGTCTCGCTTGCGCCTGGGCAGGGACCACGTCTGTTCCGTACACCGGGCCGCTTCTCGGGCCAGTTCTGGCAGAAGGAAGTGAGGCCGGGAGAGGGTCTTGGCAGGGAAGGGGGCCGGCCCCCGGCCGCGCCCACGTCTGCACACGGGAGCATGTGCATGGGGCGTGTGCGTCCGCGGGCCGCAATGGGGGGGGGGGCGGGGGACCGGGGTCTGTGGGAGGCCCCGGCCTAGCAGCAATAAGGCCCCTGAGCCCCACTGCGGGCGGCAAGTGCGGCCACCCTGCCCAGGGCATCGCCGGTCGGGCGCCTCACTGTGACCCCCACCCCTGCTGGTCAGTAAATTCTCCAGAAAGCTCCAGCCTCTGCCTCTTCTTTCATCTCCCTACCCGTGACCCATTCCTTTAAGCCCCTGCCCGTTGAAATCAGGCATGAGATACACACATTGTGAGGTATCCTGTCAGTTTTTATTGGATTCTGGATAAAAAGACCCCCACTCCAGTGGAGGGAGGGCTGCACATCCTGTGGACTAGGGCAGCCCCCTGGCACCGAGTGGTCCTGGCCAGTGGGTCTTGGGCCTCGTAGGCACCCCCACCTGTTGCTGGCAGCTGTTCTTACCCCCTGGGTGTATCACAGGCAGATGTGTGCAGGGCATGTCCCCCTCCCTGGTACGGGGGGGGGGGGGGAACTACCCCCAGGCAGCACAGCAGCCTACTCTGCGCACCCCTCACCTGCCGGGTGGGGCTAGGCAAGGTCGGGCCCCTCCGCATGCCCAGCTCTCCCTCAGCCAGGCCCCGTCTACTGCTGGTCACAGATGCAGCAGGTGGCCATAGCTTCACCAGCTTGCAAACTGTCCCTGGGCACGGAGGCAGTGCCTTCTCCCCCACTCAGCATGGCTTGGAGACTCTCAATTCCCAGTAGTGTCCTGGGGGGGAGGGGGCGGCCCCAGCCTAGCACAGAGGAGCCATAGCTGCGGCTGGTCCCAACCAGAGGCCTTTAATGCTGTCCTGGGCCTGCCTGGAGAAATACTTAAAACTGCTGAGGTGGGCGGCTGTGTAGGCCCGCCACAGGGACAAGTGGGCATCTTGGGGCTTCTTGGCAAAGCCATCTGGCCTGTGTGCCCCAGGTATCCAGGGCCAGTTCATGCAGCCTGTGTACTTGGGAGCAGGGGCTGGGCTCCCTCAGGCCTGACTCCCTCAGCCTTCAGCCACTGCATCTTCTGCTGGTGCTGCTGGATGGCATCTTGGACCCGGGCATCCATCATGGCCTCTGTGAGGACACCATCCTCGGAGGCATACGCCATGGCCTGGCAGGGAGAGAGAATACTGATGTGGGGCGTGCAGAGGGGCTGCCTGAGGGGAAAAGGGTCTCCCGGCCTCAGGCTTTCGGAGCCCACCGTTCACTAGAAGCCGTCCACCCTGCAGGCCAGGGCCAGACCCAGGGAGAGGCAGCCCCACCTAGGAGCTCTCCACTTGGATGCCCTCCAGAACCTGAAGGCCTCCTATGGGGTGGGGGCCAAGTGCACTGCCCTCTACCTTGGGCCTGTGCTCAGTCTCAGCGGAACACACAAGTGCCGACAGGACCACAGCACATGCCTCCCTTCGCTGTGCGTGCAAGTGTGCCCACACACACGTGCATGCTCACAAGTGAGCCGGCAGCCAGGGCAGCCGCCATCCCTGCCCACAACCCCAGCTGGCACCAGGGCTACATTCCCACATCACTGAGTTTCTCAATGACTTTCTGAAAATATAAAGTCCGAGGCTAGCAGTCAGGAGGCAGCTCAGCAGCCCCCCCCGCAGAGCTGGCTTCAGGGCTGGGGCACACAGGCCACTGGGGACAGGGACCCTAGGCAGAGAGCTCCCCAGGAGCCCCCAGCAATTCCAACCTGGTCAGAGTATCCCACCAGGCCCAGCCGCCCCGGAAGCACACCAGGCCCTGCCTCTTTCAGAGTCCCCCTGCCCCGGGATCCCCAGCCCCAAACCTGGCCATGAACATGGCTGGAGGCACCAAATCAGATGCTGGTGCTAATCAGATCAGGCCCCAGGGTGGTCCTAGTACCTCGGCCACCAGGCAGGTCCCCTATGGCCAGGCTGCCACCCCTCCCAGATGACTCACTGTCTCACCCGCTTCCTATCACCCAGCCTGTCACTCTGAGGCTGCTGGGAGAAAGGCCTCAGTGTTTGCCAGGCAGGGGGCCAGGGCAGGTCACCTCTATCTCCAGCTGAGTGGCCTCAGCCCATGTTGGGCACTGAGAAAGTTCCCGCCATGCGAGATGACTGGTCACTCTGTTCACACCCAGTACCCAACCACGGAGAGAGGGGGCTGCAAGGGGGACACATGCCCAGAAGAGCAGTGGAGGAGAGGCGGGAGGGGATTCCCAGGGGAGCACACCAGCCCGGGGGCCCACGTGGGTCGGGCATGGAAGTGGTTGGAAGCTCCCCTGATGGGAAGGCAGGGGAGCGCAGCAGCCCCTTGTAGAATCTGAGCTGCTCAACGGGGGCTGGGCCGCCGCCGATGGATGGCTGCACTTGGTGGTGGTGGGCTTCCAGGTATGGGGGGGGCAGGGACACCAGGGAGCCTGCCATGTAGGAGCCTGGCGGCCACCACGCTAACCAGGCCCACATCCCTGTGATGCTGTGTGATGTTAGGTGCCCGCAGACCGCACACGACCAGGATACCTCATCGCGGGAGTCTTCTCCCCAAACCCACAATCTCAGTCTAAAAAACATCAGGGAAAAACATCAGAAGGACCATCTACGTAGCACGTGACCAGCACTCCTCAGAACTGCCAGGGTCACCGGTAACAAGGGAAATCCGGGAGCTGTCACAGCCCAGAGGAGCCTGAGGACACAGGGCAACTGAAAGAGACGGGGGACTCTGGATGGGGTCCAGGAAAAGATGAAGTCCGAGGTGGAGTCCACAGTGATGTGGCAACTGCGCCTCGTGAGAGGGTCCTACCCGGTGGGGGAGGCTCCACGCTTGGAGTGACTGAAACAGGAACCGTCTTTTAAAAAAAAAAAAAGGCAAGTCCTAGACTCGATGGCCTCACCAGTTAATTCTGCCCAACGCTGACAGAACCGATCCTTCTCACTCGGCCAAAAACCCAAAGAGGAAGGAAACTTCCTAACTCATTCTGAGGCCAGCATAACCTTGATGGTAAAAGCAGATAAAAATACCACAATAAAACTACAGACCAATACCCTCCATGAATATGGATACAAAATTCTTCAATAAAATACTTGCAAACCAAGTTCAGTAGCATTTAAGGAGATTTGCTCCGGGAACGCATGGCCGACCCAACACGAGAGACTGGGTACCACCACACGATCACCTTGACTGATGCAGAAGCAACATCCGGTAATATTCAACCCCCTTCCTGGGTGAGAGCACTCAATAAACTAGGAACAGAGAAAAATCTCCTTAATGGCCTAAAGGTCATATACGAAAAACCCACAGCAAACATGATTAATGGTAAAAGACTGAGTTTTTCTGCTGAGGTCTGAACGAGACCAGCGCACTCACCACTTCTGTTCAACACAGCGCTGGGGGCCCTGCCAGAGGCATCAGGCAAGAAGAAATCAAAAGGATCCAGTTTGGCACGGAAGAAGTAAAAGGATCTGTTTGAAGATGATATAATCTCCTATGTAGTAATTCCTAAAGATCTCCCCAGAAGTGGTTAAAATTCAGGAAGTTTGTAGGATACAAAATTAACACACAAAAGCCATTTCTTTCTATGTCATAATAACAATCTGTAAAGGAAATTAAGAAAATTCCATTTACAACAGAACCAGAAAGAATAAAATGTGCAGGACACTAACTTAACCAAGAAAGCCAAAAAATGGGTATGCCAAGAACCACAAAACACTAGGGACACCTGGGGGCTCGGGCAGTTAAGCATCTGACTTCGGCTCACAGGTCTTGGGTTCGGGCCCCGCGTCGGGCTCTGTGCTGACAGCTCAGAGCCTGGAGCTCCTTCAGATTCTGTCTCCCTCTCCCTCTGCCCCTCCACCAGTCTCTCTCTCTGTCTCGCTCTCTCAAAAATGAACATCAAAAAAAAAAAAAGATACCAAAATTAGAAATACACGTGCGTTCATGTGTCGTGACCGTCCTATGGCAGTACTACCTCCCCAAAGTGACCTACGGTCACTGCGACCCCTGTCGGAAATCCCAATGGTGTTTTTGGCAGAAATCAAAATCCATCCTGAAATTCATATAGAATCTCAAGGGAGGCCAAAGAGCCAAAACAGTCTTGGATAAGAACAGATTTTCAGGTCTCACATTTCCTGATTTTAAAATCTACTAAGGGGCACCCAGCTTACTCAGCTGGTTGGGCATCTGACTCTTGATTTCAGCTCAGGTCATGATCTCACCAGTTCATGGGTCTGAGCTCCGCCTCGGGCTGTGCGCGGACAGTGCAGAACCTGCTTGGGATTCTCTCTTGCCTCCCCGGGCCTCCCCCCACCCGCCCCCGCTCACGTGCACCCTCTCTCAAAATAAATAAATACACTAAATTTAGACAGAAGGAACAGAACTGAGAGCCCAAAAAGAAATCTTCACATGAGGGGGGGGGGGGGATGGTTTCCAACAAGGACGCTGAGACCATTTACCGGGGAGAGGACAGTCCTCAACAAATGCTGCTGGGAACACTGGACGTCCACATGAAGTTGGACCCCTAACTAACACCACAGACAAAATTTAACTCCAAATGAATCAAATACTTCAATGTAAGATCGCAAAGTATAAACTACTAGAAGAAAGCGCGGGGGGAAGCTTGCAGACACTGGATTTAGTGATGATTTCTTGGCTACAACACGGCCAGCACAGGTGACAAACTGGACTTTGTCAAAATTAAAAGCTTGTGTGCACCAAAGGGCACAATTGATGGTTAAAAAGAAAAAGAAAAAGGCAACCCACCAAAGGGCAGGAAATCTTTGTAAATCACATAGCTGATAAAAGGTTAGCGTCCAGAATACAAAAACAACTACTAAAACTCAACAAAAAACCCAGTTCAAACCTGGACAAAGGACGTGAATGGACACTTTCCCAAGAAGACACATGCCCGGCAGGAAAGCACAGAGGCGGCTCACCGTCACTAGCCATCAGGGAAATGCAATTCACGTGGCAAGGAGACATTTCACATCCACCAAGATGGCTGCCATCCAAACTCCGGAAACACAAGTGCTGGTGGGCGGGCGGGGGACGGGCGCTCGCGGGCACAGCTGGCGGCCACCGAAAACGGCACGGCAGCTCCTCATGATCCGAGAATTCCACTTCGGGGTGTACGCTTCACAGAGACCCCGCACACCCGTGTTCCCAGCACTACTGCTCACAGCAGACGAGAGGCGAAGTCACCCAGTGTCCTCTCGGTGGGTGGATGGTGAACAGAATGAGGCCTGTGCACTGGGTGAACGCCAGCACCCACCCTGCACGGACGGAGCTCGAGACATCACGCTGAGGGACGTCAGTCCATCACAAAAAGGCAAATCCTGCGTGAGTCCACTCACACGGGGGATCTAGAGCAGTCACCGTCACAGAGAGTGGGGGGGCGGCCGCCACGGACCAGGGAGAGGGTTGGGGTTAGGGTCTCACGGGATGGCATTTCAGCTTGGGAACGTGAAAATACTCTGGAAACTGACGGTGCGCTGTCTGCACAGCAATGCCAATGTGCTTAATACCACTGAGCCATGCACCTAAAAATTTTGGTTATTTTGGCTAACAACAACAAAAAAAAAGGCAGCGAATTTGCATGCCAGTGACTCCAGGGTGCTAAGAGGCAGCCCGGACCCCACCGACAAACCAACCATCATACGGGCGGGGGCGCCTGGTTTAGGCTAAGGCCACAGTCTCAGGGTCGTGGGACTGAGCCCTCGGCCAGGCTCCGCACTGGGCGTGGACCCTGCTGGAGACTCTCCCTCTGCCCCTCCCCCCTGCTATTGCCCTCTCTTACAAAACAAATACAAGCAACGTGGGCTTCAGGGAACAAGTCCAGCCTGGAAGGAGGGGGAGGCGTGCAGGAACAAGCCCAACAAGCAGCTTGAGCCCCAGAGGGCAGGAGGGGAAGGCCACCCCAGGGCGCGCATGGGTGAGGCCAGCACACCCCTCCCAGACGCCGATGCACACAGCACGCTGGCTCTTCGTCTCCGCACCTCACTCTCCTCTCCGATGAGGAAGACAGGACTGCTAGACTCATCTTGGGCTGGGCTGCCTGGTCAGTGACTGGACGCACCCAGTGGGGCACCAGGTCCCCCAGCGATGGCACTCTGTGGGCTTCAGGCCATCTACTCACTGCCTCCTACAGCAGTCAGGGGTCTGATAGTCCCCAGCCCTCCAGCCACCAGGCACGCAGCAGACCTGTCACCTCATTTGGGCAGGTGACATGTGATGTAAAGAGAAGGGAGGCATGCGGGTTCTTGGTGGAAACACGGAGGATGGACTGCAGGGCACGGTTCCTAGTCAGGGACTGAATGCGTCGCCATGTTCGTAGGGGGAAGCCCTGAACCCCAGAGCAGCTGTACTTGGAGGTGGGGCCTCTAAGGAAGTAATCAGTGTTAGAAGAGGCCGTAGGGGTGAGGCCCCGGTCCTAGGGGACCAGTATCCCCATACACCAGAGCTCTTTCTGCCACAGGAGGACACAGCGAGAAAACAAGGGTCTGAAAGGCAGAAAGGCAGCCACCGTCAGAACCCCGCCATACTGGCACCCTTGTCAGGGGCTTCCCGCCTTCAGAGGCTTGAGAAATACATGTCTACGTTTAAGCCCCCGGCCTGTGGCACTGTCACAGCAGCCCAAGCTGACACACATCCTATGCTCCCCTCTGCTGGTTGCGTGAACGGAACCACGCTCGTCAGGCCTGCGTCCTGGGTGAGGAGGCTGGAGCAGAACACCCAGCCGCCCGAGCACGCGCAGGGGCAGAGTTTACAGCCTGGCGCGAGGCACAACCCGGCTCCTTCTAACACAGGCCCGTGTGTCCAAGCCACCAGGTTCAAATCACAGTAGATATCTGTTTAACCCACAAAACATACATTCATTTAAAAGCACGGTCACACAAATCAGACTGTCACATAGCCCCAAGTTTGACTGCAGGCCCCGAGGAGGCAGTGATGGCGGCACAAAGCCAAGGGCTGGCTGCAGACCAGAGCACTGAGCACCCTCCACCCGATAAGGCTTTTCTCCTCAGCAATCGCCAAGCTGCAAATGCTTTCTGGATGGCCGCACCCACGGCTCCTGGGGGTCAACTGGACCCCTGCACTGGATGGGAGGCTTGTGGACACTTCGTAGGAGAAAGTGGAAATTGGCGAATGACAAGAACCACTCCGGGCTGTGTGCCCTGGGTCACAGCACAAGGCTAAAGTCCACCTGCATTCTCTACAGTCCTCGAGACCCCGCAGCAAACCCGATTACGTGAGGAGCAGACAGTGTCCTCAACACCAGCGCCTCCGTCCGGCCCTGATCAGATCAGATTCACACCCTGGTTCATCTCGTGTGCCGTGCGATGGGCTCACAGACCACTTACGGGACATTCCAGATGCCCCTGTGGGACTCCCAACCGTCTGCAGAGTCACCTGCCCCAAACATGAGGGGCTGGAGACCATGTCCGACTCCAGTGGTTCCTGAGCCGGAGCCTGTGGGACCTTGATGCTGATGTGACAATTGGCTCATTTCCAGGGAACCCCAACTGATTTCAGAGCCCTGATTTGCACCAAAACCACAATGACAATGACACCTCTCCATGCCTTCCCTGCAGCAGGGACAGAAGCAGGTCATGACTGGAAGGTAGGGCAGGCAGATCATGACATCTGTGTGCAGAAAATCCTTCAACAGGAACACCCTGGGGGAGGAAAGCCCGCACCTGCCACTTCAAATGACTCCGTGCTTCCCAACAGGCTGGGCTCACGCCTGCAGGGTGCACGTCCGCAGCTCACCTGCCATGCCACCGCGAGCTGGGAGATCTCCCGGCCCGACATGCCCTCCGTCAGGTGCGCAATCTCCGAGCACTTCTTCCCGTAGTCAAACTGAGCCAGCTTCAGGCGCCTGGGAAAGAGCAATGCCCACGTGATGCCCCGGGTGCCTCAGGGACCCAGGGCGACTGGGGGTCGAGGGTGGCCCCTTGGCTCCTACGTGAAAGGAAGGCTGGCTATCCTCCAGGGGCGGGAGCCTGTACTGGGAATCCCTACATCTGCTCTTGGTACCGGTCCTTTCTACCCTGCCGGGCACCTCCCTTCCTTCTGGAGCCTGGATGGGGGCCATGTCGGGGCCGTGTATGGACAGCAGTGCATGACGCACTCCAGAGACAGCTGAGGGCTGGTCCGGATGTGCCAAAATGGAGGGGCTCTTGGCATTCACAACGCCACCAGCACGCCTGGGCACGGGGACCACGTCCTTCTCACTCAGACCTCCCGCAGCGCCCAGACCAGCGACACAGCAGCTCGCACCCTGTCAGGCATAGGAAGCACGTGGGAAATCAAAGGGAGAAAAGCCAACACTTCCAGAGTAGAGCGGCCTATCACCCCTCTCGCTCATGTGTGGACCCCTTCCCAGTCAGGTCTGGCTGAAGACCCAGGAGAGTCATTCAAACACTCATGGCACAAAAGGTCTCAGGAACTCAAACCACATTCGGTGTTAGGCTAGAATGGATCTTGAGGAGGGTGGGGGGTACTGGGGCCATCTGGGCGCAAAGGAGAAAGGAGGCCCAGATAATGGAATTCAAGGGGGCAGAGGGACAGCTGCTGTAGGCGCAGGCCATGCCCGCCCTGGAACAGAAGACGGCTCTCAGTGCCAGCAGCGACAGGAAGGATTCAGGTCAGTGCTGCTGTGAGATCTGTCTCCCTGGAGCTGGTTAAAAATAGACCAGCCTTCGCGTATCTGGAGCACTTTGGACAGAAAGCGGTGAGGGAGAGGGTGGCCTGAACAGGATGTGGAGGGCTCCCCCATCGCCTGGTGACTTCTGCAGAACGGGGGCCTTGCTGCGCGCTGGTGAGGAGCCCCAGGCTCCTGGGAGTCAGGGTGAGCAGTGACCATGAGTGAGTCCACCCCCAGCAGACGGCCACAACAGCCTCAGCGAGCAAAGCTCAGCCAAGGTCTGGCAACCACCATCACAGCCCCGCACTGCCCAGGGCAGGAGTGCAGCCTGGATCCCTCAAAGGCCCCAAATTGTTAAAAGACACTTCACCTGGCAGGAAAAGATGGAGGTGCTAGTTTGTGACGATTGGCCACTGAGTCAAAAACCTGGCAAAGAGCAGGACAGAGGCACGGGGCCAGCGGGTGAGCACACCTGAGCCCCAGGTGAAACCACAGGGTTAGGACTGGGGCGCAGCACCTGGGCCAGAAGCTGGTGGGGTACAGAGGGCCCCACGTGCCCAGGCCATCAGAACACTTACTGCTTTCCTTCTGTGGCTGGCTTCAGAACATACTTGTCAAAATACATCCTCACCAGGCGTTCCCGCTCTTCCCGCTGCGGCAGATCGAAGCGGACCATCTCATCGATGCGGTCGTTGACGGCCCAGTCAAACTGCTCAGGCTGGTTGCTGGCCAGGACCAGCATGAACCTGAAGCCAGCAGAGACAGCAGGGGCTGAGGGGCTTGCCCTGGGACAGGCGGTCTCTTAAACCCACACAGGACTGTTTTCTAACAGAATCTGGAACCTTTTTAACCCTCAAAAACCCAGACCCAACATTGCTCTCTGCCACCCATCCCTCCAACACTTCTCTGACCGACGGGCCAGCCCAACAGGGTGGCCGTGTAAGCCTGGCTGTGTGCAGGGAGAACAGGGACAGCACAGATCTCTGCCCCCTTTAGCTGGCTGAGCAGAAGCACCAACTAAGCAGGTACCAGACCAGAGTCCTAGGGGTCTGAGCAGGGGCAGGGTCTCTGCTGGCAACAGCCACGGCAGGCAAGACTAGGTGCCTCTCCCACCCCCCCGCCATGACCAGTGGGCACAGACTTGAGGGGCCCTGACAATGGAGGAGAGCAAGATTAGGGGACCTGTAAGGAGTGAGCCCTTTCCAAGGGCACCTAGTCATGGGGTGACTGTCCTGACGGCCCATCACGGGAGGGCAGCCAGAGACAGCGCAGCGACCTACGGCTGAGGACCTGCTGCCCCGGCCCTCCTGAGACCCCAGCGCGTCTTCTCAGCGGGCTCCAGACACCCCCTTGCACCCCCACTGGCCCTTCCCCTTGCCCTGGGCCCTCCCTGCCCCACGGCAGCCCTGTGAGCCTCAGTTTCCCTCTGTGAAGGGGCCTCGCACCAGCGGGTGGCCCTCACTTGCTGCTGTGCTGCCCTGTCCGGTGCAGGAATGCATTCAGGGTGGCCCTGAGGTCCTCGCTTATCTTCTCCTGCAGAAAAAGTTCCGGCATCAGGCAAAGGCCTCCAGGGGGAAGCTAAGCACAGGCCCCGCTCCATCCCTCCAGGAGCCACAGGAGCCAGTGTCTCCACAACACTGAACTTCTAGAAAAGACTCTAAAAACACCACATGTTCGACTCCTGCTTTTCAGGCCAAATTTATGAAGAAAGTGCAGCTAGGGACGAGGTGTGGATCAGACTCAGGAGGGAACAGCAGCCTCCCCACAGAGCACAGATGCGGCCGCTGGACACGCCACCCCTGACCGCTCACCTATGGCCAGCTGGGCCCAGCAGGCCAAACAGAAGCCTCCAGAATACTCACAGTCGCTCGCTTCCTGAGGAAGGCGTCCGCTTCATCCACAAAGAGCAGGAGGCTGTGAGGGGAGGGGATTTAGGACTGAATGAGGGTGGGTAAGGGCTGCCCGGCCGGAACGCGAAGGTGCTGAGCACGCAGAAACCAAACCCAAAGCAAAGGCTGCTCCGAGCAGCGTTTGGGACTCCAGACCCAACAGGGGCGCGCCGAGTGCCAGCACAGCGGGAAAGCGACCGGATTGTGCCAAATATGCTAATTTGGCACCAAATTAAATACTGGTGCTGGCAGCCTCTCATCTTCAGTGTTGGGTTTTACTTTTTAAATTTTTTTAAACATTTATTTATTTTTGAGAGACAGAGAAGAGACATAGCGCGAGCAGGGGAGGAGCAGAGACAGGAGACACGGAATCCAAAGCAGGCTCCAGGCTCTGAGCTGTCAGCACAGAGCCCGACATGGGGGCTCGAAATTACAAGCTGGAAGATCATGACCTGAGCCAAAATCGGATGTTTAACAGACTGAGCCACCCAGGCGTCCCTCTTTAAAGTCAGAGGCTCCTGCGACAAGCACAGGCCACCAGGAATGTATACTTGGGGTGAATTTCTCCCTCAGACCCCACCACCCCCGAGTGCTGCAGACCACAGAGCCTCGTGCACAACCACAGGGACAGACTGAAGGGAAAGGTACTGACGCCACCCGCCCTAAGCCATCTGTAGCCTGGGGGTGCCAGGAGCCCAGGCCATGCCAGCACCTGTGCACGGGGGCCACCCCAGAAGGGGCCCAGCTCACCCTCGTCGGCTGGTGCTGGCCCAGTCAAAGACCTTGTGCACAGCAGTCACGCCATCCCGCCCCATTGGGGCCACATCCCCGCCGGTCATGATGGCGTAGTCCATGCCCGAGTGCAGCGCGAGTTTCTGGGCAAGAAACGGCAAAGCGTGTTTACTCTCGTCCTCAAAGCCCGCACAGAGCGCGCTCGGCCGCCACTGCCCAGCATCCCCGGGGGTGCCCCTCACCTGGAAAGCTGCCTCCGCATGTGGCTCCTGATGCCCTGCGCCCACCCCAAGAGCCGCAGCACAGCGCCCCACACACCTGTGCAGCCGTGTGGCCTCACCTTGGCAAACAGGGTCTTGCCGGTGCCGGGAGGCCCGTACATCAGTATGTTCCTGTAGAGGCTCCGGTTCTTCTTGGTGTTCCTCGTTGCGATGGCAATGTCTCGCACGCGTGCCTCCAGGCCGGGCTGCCAGGGAACCGGGCAATTTGGGGGCCGCTCTGCGGCCAGCGTGCGCTTCCTGAGCCTCTGGGTTGGCCCTAGGAAGCAGCTTATCCCAGGATGGGCTGCAGGCCGCAAATTCTACTTTAGGGAAAAAAAGCAGCCCAATCCTGCAGGAAAAAAGCTCCTTGGGCAGAAGGGCACCTCCCACCCCGACACCTGTCCCGGCCCCCAGGGGCAGCACCACTTACACTGAGGACGACGCCCTCCAGTGCGTCCTGGGGCTTACTGAGGAGGCGCCTGCTGACCTACAGGGGGGACACGGGGGACAGTCAGGGTCATCTGCAGAGCCCACGACACAGCCAGGGGCACCGAGAGCAGCTAGGCTGCTGCACAGAAACAGAACTGCCGTGGCACCCCTCGGGCTAGGGCACACGGCACTGGGCCTCACCCTACAAGGCTGGCACACAGAGCCGACTGTGCGGCTGGGTCAGGCAACTTACAGGTTCCTTATTGACCTTTATTTTCGCAGTTATCCACAGCGTGTGGGCAACTGCCAGGGAGATCCAGCCATAGCCCTTAGGAGCACATGCGACAGGAGTGACACCGAGCCAGGAAGGAAGCCTGGGTCCCCTTGGGGAAGGAAGCTGGCATGGTGCTACTTCCAGCAACTTCCCTCTAGGATGATGGCAGGCAGGTGGCCTAGGATTTTGACCCAAAATCTACCCGGGGAAAACAGTCACATCAATAGACAAATAAAAGCAACTGACAAACCAGGGCAAGGGTCTCCCCAGTGCTGATGTGGACAGGCCCCCAGGAGAGCATCAAGGAGGAAAAAGCCACAAGCAAATCCAACGTGCAGGAAAGAACGAACAGTGTTTGGGTAAAGAGGGGAAAATGAAGACACGTGTTCACAATGTGGCTGAAACGCCAGAAGGAACCGGGCAGGACACACCCATGATCACCTGCACGGGGTGCCTCAGGGCCTCAAGCACCGTGATGCGGGACGTCTCCCTCACCAGGGACGGCTTCCCCAGCCGGGCCTCGATGTACCGTCCAGCGACCGACGTGGCGTTCTTGGCAGAGTAGACCCCCATGGCCAGCAGTGTGAGCCCCGCCACCTAGAGCAGGGCAGAAGGTGAGTGGCGCCATCTGGGCTGTGCTGCTCCGCAGTCAGCAACGAGCCATCCTCATCCCATCCGGGGCTGGTGACGACAGGGTCATACAGGAGCAGCCCCAAGCCCAAATCCGCAATCACACGAGACTGCACATACTTCCAGAAGGAAAAGATCCCAAAAAGCTGACTGCAAGCGCCCTTTATCCCAAAGCTCCAGGAGAGTGCATTCCAGCAAGACCAGGGCACTTCCCGGTGACGGGAGCCCCAAGCATGAAGAGACTGAGGGGCCCTGAGGCTCCCGGGGACAGACACGTGCTGGGACCACAGTCACAGGGCACGTGACCCAGAGCTCCGAGAGGCTCCTGGGAATTAGAAGCTCTTCCTGTAAGAACAGCAGCTTGGCCACCACAGGGACAGCGGAGACCCTGAGACATGAATGAGGTTCCAGGAGACCAGATGGCAACTGCAGTGACAGAAACAACGGCCTGAGGTGCCTGTGACGGGGGTGGGGGTGGGGGGGTGCTGGGCTGGCCCCAAGGTAGCCGACAGCTCCTGAACCCTGCAACCTTCGATGTCGCCCAGCCTTCTCCAGCAACCACCCCTCTGCTCGTGTCTACCCAGCTTGTCTGGAAAGTAAACGCAAGGGGCATTTTCCCACCGGTTCCTTCATGTGCCAGGATGCCCAGCCGCAGAGCCTGCCAGTGGGCAGCCCAGAACTGCCCAGCCTGCAGCACCACCCCGGCCACACTGGGAGTCTGGATGAGGATGCACATCGGAGACTCAGTCACCAAATACGGACGTTTAAAAAAATTTTTTTAATCTTATATTTATTTCTGAGAAAGAGAGAGACAACATGAACATGGGAGGGTCAGAGAGAGAAAGAGAGGGAGAGATACAGAATCTGAAACAGGATCCAGGCTGTCAGCATAGCCTGACGCGAGGCTCGAACCCACCAATGGTGAGATCATGACCTGAGCCGAAGTCAGACGCTTAACTGACTGAGCCACCCAGGCACCCCCCAAACACAGATATTTAGAGCAGCTGGAAAGATCTAGAGAGATCTGAGTGCATGGGGCTCAGACCACAGGAGGAATCAGAATACATTCACTTTAAAACACTCCAAGGATGAGCGCCTGGGTGGCTCAGTCGGTTAAGTGTCCAACTTCTACTCAGGTCATTATCTCGTGGTCCGTGAGTTCAAGCCTGGGGTTGGGCTCTTTGCTGACAGTATGGAGCCTGCTTGGTATTCTCTCTCCCCCATCCCACACACTCTCTCAAAATAAATAAACTTTAAAAAATAAAAAATAAAGGAATACCTCGGTGGTTCAGTCAACTAAGTATCCAACGTCAGCTCAAGTCATGATCTAATGGTCTGTGGGTTCAAGCCCCACATCAGGCTCTGTGCCGACAGCTCAGAGCCTGGAGCCTACTTTGAATTCTGTGTCTCCCTTGCTCACTCTCTGCCCCTACCCCATCTCTCAAAAATGAACACTAAATAAAGTTTCTTTTATTAAAAAAAAAAAAAAACGAAAACAGAGCAGCATCATGGCTGGTGGGGAAGCAAACTGCATGATCTTCACTCAGAGGCTCTCACTACTTTGCTAGGGCTCTGCTCAAACCAGCCCCAAGGGCCTCTGCCAGCCGCAGACAAGGTGGTGCCACGGAGGCAGGAGCGGGTGTTGTGAGGAAGACAGCAGACGGGCTACTAGGAGACAGAACGCCACCATGGCTTTCACAAATCCCAGTGACAGGACCTCGGGTTTTCTAGCCAGTTCGTTAGCCTCTCCATTCCCTGCAATGCTCACCATCCAATGGCCAAATTCAGACATAAGCTGGTAAACAAGTTCCCAAGATTTGGAACTTATCTATTTAGAGGGGCAGAAACAGCGTGAGTAGAGGAGGGATGGAGAAAGAGAGAAGCCCAGGGAGACTGCATTGTGAGCACAGAGCCCGACGTGAGGCTTGAACTCACGAAACTGTGAGATCATGTCCTGAGCCAAAACCGAGAGTCAGGCACCTCCACCCAGGCTGCCCTCCGTAACTTGCAGCTGTGAGCGGAAACAGCGCAGGACTGAGCTGACTGAGCGCAGCAGCTGAGAGGTGACCTGGCCTCGTGCAGTGTAGACCACACCCTCCAATAACAAAGGTAAACTTCACTCCAAGGGTAAATGAATTCCAAGGTTAATCTAAAGCCACTAGTTCCACTAAGCAACTAACCGATGGCATGCTGACCAGCCCTGATACGGGCAGGGACACTGAGACTCAGCCTAGACACTGTCCCTGGTGCAGCGCCCACAGAGGCACTAAGCACTTCCTGTGTGCCAGCACGGAGGCCACCACGTGAGCGAGCAGCACAGGGCTGCAAGGTGGACGCGCAGGAGGGTCGAGAGGGAGGCAAACACGCAGGTGGGGCATAGACGCCCGCAGCCACGCCCGCAGCGGCTCTACCCTCTAGGCCCGGATGGCTGCCCCCACTCAGCTCCACGCTGGAAGGCACAGCCCAGACCCCGTGCTGGGTCTCCCTCCCGTAGGAACCCCACTCTGAGCAGGGGTGCCCAAGGGGGGCAAGACAGAGCCCAGAGGAAGCCCCCTGTCTGCACCAGAACACCGGAGGCTGCAGCCCAGCAGCTTCCTATGCGGGGCAGGGAGTGGTGGGGCGGCCCTGCTGTGAAGCCAGAGGCACTGCCCAGCTCACCCAGCCCCCAGGGCTGCAGGCTGCACAACCCAGGGGGCTGAGCACTTCCGGCAGGTTCCATGGCAGGTTCCATCCCACCGTTACTCAAGGCATGTTTGGGAAAGGGCGCGACAGGAGCCCGTGTTTGCCCCCCGTCCCCGACCCGAGCTAGAAGCCTCCTGAGGCCATTTTAAGAAATGGCAGCCTGACTAGCTTCAGGTTTCCCTGACCAGAGAGTCCTGGCCGTCCCCAGACAGTCCAGTCCCTGCTTCCTGCTTTCCCCAAGGCATGGCCTGACCTCACCTGTCACCCCCCCCCACCGCCCCCCACAGTCTCCAGAACGAGGCCAAAACTCTGACCACCTGCAGAAAGAGCTCCAGGAGCCAGCGCAGCAGGACCGCCAGGGCCACACCCCTTTGTGGGGGCTCAGTACCGTGTGAGCAGAAGCTGAGTCACACCACGAAGGACGGCAGCGCAGGGTGGGCAACGGTCCTACCCAACGCCCTCCCCTCTGCCTTGAGGGCGGAGCCGCCCCAGGGCACAGACCCCGGGGCTTTGAAAGCTTTGAGAGCTAGTGCCTGGAGCCCTAGGCCGCTGCAGGGCGGGGATGCTGGGCGGGACCTCCCCCCCCCCCCCCCCCCCCCCCCCCCCCCCCCCCGGGGAGCATGGCCTCCAGCCCCCCCTCCCCCGCCCTCCCAGAACACCTGCAGTCTCGGCCAGTCCTGCTCCAGAGGGCGCCAGGCAGATTTTCAGTGACGCTTTGCAGAGGGCGGCACTTGTGAGGAAGGGGGGAACCGAAGCCCCAGCGCCCTTCCAGCATCTCCCGGCCCAAAGGGCGCACAGCCCACCCCGGGCCCCACACGCAGAGGCTGCACCACACCCGGCTCTCACGGGAGCCGAGCCGGAGGGACCTGCCTGGCACGTTTCCTGCCGCTGAGGGCCAGGCTTCTTCACCGCGGGCAGGAGGCAGGGACACGACCCAGCTGAGACCCTGCTGCAGGCCACAAGCAGGAAGATAAGGCAGCAGTTATTACCGTGGCTGTCACTTTGTCCCAGTCTGTCACGAAAGCACGGAATCCTTCACCAAACAGGGTGCCAGCTGTCCTGTAGAGAAAACAGCAACGTGACCAGGAGAGGACGGATCTGGGCTCTTAGCTGGGGAAAGAGCAAGAGCTCTGAAGGTAGACACACAGGAGGACCCAAACAGAGAGCCCACCTCCCGCCAGTGTGCCCACTGAGGGCCTCCCGGGGACTGGGCCTCACCTGATGGACTCCAGAATGGTCTGGCGGTGCTCGGCAGCCTTCAAGCGAATCTGCTCACGAATAATGTCCGCGTTCTCACGCTCGGCCTTGGCTCGGGCGCGCGCCTCGGCCTCTACCCGCAGCATCTCATTCTTGTGCCGAAGTTCCATCTCCCGTTCCACGGTGGCTGTCCGGGGACATGGCAAGAAAGGGGTGCTCAGCCTGCGGCCCCTAACCCTTCCATCAAGACCCAGGCAACCCTTCTCACAGGTGAGGCAAGCCACGTCAGACCCTGAGGGCTGCCTGGCCCGCCTAGGCTTCTGCTACAGAGTCCTGAGTAAGGCCAAGGAATGCAGAACCCCTATCAAGGTTTCAGGAATGTTAACTGGGGATCAAAGTGCTTGAAGAGAAGCGTATTTATGCCTACAGGCCGCTGTCCCGGTGAGCCAGCCCCACGGCACAGCCCCACAAAGCCCCAGGCAGAACTGACAACTTACCTCTCCGCATCGCCTCCTGCTTCTGCACAGACGCCTCCTGCTTCCTTAAGTTCTCCTCATTGAGAAGTTGCTAGGAAGCCACAGGAGAAAGGGAAAAGCTTTCAAAATTAGGAAAAGATCAACATCAACCTAAGAGATCAGCTGCTCCAGCCAGTGGGGAAGCTTCTACCACCACAGGGGCTCTGGACCTCTCTGGGAAGAGGCCCCGGGCCTGATGCAGGCAGCTTTGAATCCCGGCCAGCTGGGACACCCGCACGTCCCCGCACAGCGGCCAGGACACCCGCACAGCGAGGGGCCGGGTTTGGGAGCTCCTGCTCTGGCGTCGCTCCGCCACAGGGCAGGCCCAGCCCACTCCCAACTGCCCTCCAAACACTGTCCTTCCTGTTACATTTAAAAGCCATAAGGCCACACGGGCGCAAATGCTTGGAAACCATCCTCCCCATGAACTTGTCCCTGTCGGGTCCCCAGTCAGGTCTCACACAGAAGAACCCCCCCCAGTGCAGCCAGAGCCTGGAGGCCCCGGGCGTCCTATGCGTGTGCATCCCTGGGACCCAGCCCCAACCGCTGGTAAAACAGCCCTGACCTCTGGCCCGCAAGCTGCTCTCGGGGAGGAGATGGCACCCCTCTCACCAAGTGTGCCCAGCTCACCTGCTGCTTCAGCTGGTCCTCGTAGCGCTGCCGGGCCAGCTTGTCCTGGTACTGGGCCCTCTGGGGAAGAAGAGGGCAGCGTGAACACGGCTCAGCTGCAGACGCTGGGATGCAGACGTCACTGGGTCCTCGGACAAGCCACCCACCTCCGCCTGCTCTTAACGAGCACTCACGCCTGGACACGTGTGCTCCCCATCACACCCAGTGCGGACGGATTCATGGGCTTTTGCACGAGGTCATCCCAAGGCCTCGATGGGTCAATAACAGACCCGGACTGAATGTGGGGACCATGGTGTGTCCCGGAAGCTCCCCGCCCCTGTCACCCTATGCCTACGTGGCCATGTGGCCCTTACAGCCTGGTGCTGCCGCGTCTCCTCGCTCAGGGTCTTCCTCCTTTCCTCAGCTTGCACACGGATCTGTTCGCTCTTCAGCTGCTCCACGGCAGCCTCATATTCCTAAAGAACACACCAGCTGCTGCAAGCCCAGAGCCGCCGGGGCCTCCCGCTCAGGACTTTGAGCTCAGGCCTCAACAACCCTCTCCCACGTCCCATGTGGGCTCCAAAGGGGCTGGGACTGGAGCGGGAGCTGCTTCTAGAAAACGCTCCCTGGACCGCACCCCACAGGCCCATCAGCTCCCAGCTGCACAGGCCCCACAGCTCAGGAGGACCTAGACTCCCAGGTCTGCCCAGCGGCAGGAAAATGAACAGGGCTGCGTCCCAAGGAGCAAGCCAGTCTCCTGGGATGCCTGTCACTCCCTCCCCTACACTGCTTGCAAGGTGGCTTATGTCACATGCTCACAATTTTTTTTAAGGTTTTACTTTTAAGTAATCTCTATACACAGCGTGGGGTTTGAACTCACAACCCTGAGATCAAGGGTTGTATGCTCTTCCGACTGAGCCGCCAGGCGCCCCTCACGTGCTCGCTACTTTTGGACTACACTTTCCAACAGCCAACGACGGAGAGCAAGTGCCTTTGCTATGCCTGCTACATGCTCAGTGGAAAGATCCTGCTGGATGCAGAGAAACCAGGTTAAGGCTCTCCCCTGGAGAGACCAGACGGTCCTCACCTACACCAGTCCCTCTGGGTCGTTCTGCTGCAAGAACTCAGGCCACAAGCCCAGCATACCTTTGACCTCTCCTTACTTGCTCTTAACCACAGGCAGGGAGGCCAATCTGCGAAGGAGACGCCTGAAGCTCCCGTCCCGTGCCCACCGCCCACGGGCATTCTCCTTCTCGGCCCTCCCTCCACCAGCATGAGACCTGCCTCCGCTGGCACCACGCCCACTACTCACCTTGAGCTTGGACTGTTGCTCCAGCTGCAGGGTCTGCTCCTGCATCTGTGCAAGATTCAGTGCCTCCTTGGCATGTCCTGTGGGGAGCGGGCGAGCAGGGTCAGGACGCTCGGACCTCAGGCAAGCATTCGCGCACGCCAAGGGGCTTTCGGGGAGAACACAGCTCACCTCGACCTCAAAACACGCGTGCTCACCCGCATTCCCCAACTGGGTCTTGCTTGGTGCCCCCTTCTCATCACCTGTGTCTGCTCTACCCTGTGACAGAAAGCCCTGGGTGCCAGGTCTCGTACCCCAGTAGCTGTCACATCACGGAGGGCTCTATCAGAAAGGCTGTCCTGGGGCACCTGGGGGCTCAGTGGGTCAAGCGTCTGACTTCGGCTCAGGTCATGATGTCACAGTTTGTGAGTTCGAGCCCCACACTTTGGATCCTCTATCCTCCTCTCTTTCTGCCCCTCCCCCGCTCATGCACACACATTCTCTCTCTCTCTTCTTACCAAAAGGAAAAAAAAAAGTAAGGCTGTCCCACACTAGCTGAGAGCAGAACATTCAACGTGGCAGTCACTTCCCAATGAAACAAAAAGCTACCTGCGACTATAGTGTCTTATTTTTTGTGGAAGGTGGACTTCTCTTAAGCTTCTGGTATCTATTATTCATCTACACGTGCAGGTGGTAAGATGAATGGGAAGTAAACAATTAGAAATAAGCTGATGCACACAGAATGATGGCTCTTCACAGGCCTGTGTTATCAACATACACATTACAAGCGTTTTCTGTGTATATTCTGTTCAAAAGGTGCAAGGCACATCCATCAATATTTGGATGTTCCAAGGAAAAAAACAATTTCTGGAGCTCTCCCAGCCAAAAAAGCCCATGCATACAGCTTATGAAATATTTCAGTGATGACAGGTTTCCCACGTGCGATGTTTTACTATGAAAACCACCCTAACACGTCAAAGTATGACAAGAAGGTGGGATCCCGTGAACTTCGCTCCCCGATGCTGTAATGCACCTAGTTTTCTCTTTCTTTACACGCTGCCACCATCTTTCTTTTTGAACCTTTTAAAGTAAGGTCCAGACCCTAGTCCCCAACACCCACAGACTGCAGCAGACACACAACTAGAGCATGATTTCTGTTTGCTGGTCCATCAACACACCTACACATTTAGGCAGATGTGACAGAAGCCCTGGTGTCTGGACGGCCTGCTATGACATGTGGGGTGCAAGATTACAGTGCCTAAGCCTGGGAAGGGCCTTGAGAGACAGTCAGGACCTGGCTGCCACAGCCTTCCAGACCTCGCCGCAAGGCTCTCCCCTGGGTCCCTGGTGACTGGGGGCCCAGAAGATCTGAGGATCCGCCCCGGAGGAGAAGCACCACAAAGGCACCAGGATCCCATACCCTGCACTGTAAACTTGGGAAGCCACGAAGCCGCGGCATGAAGAGACTACAGGGGCCTCTTTAATTAACAATGAACTCTGACCAGAGGTGCAGCAGACAGGGAATATGGGTGCCACAGGCCAACAACCTGGAGACCAGGTCCCAGCTGCCCTTTTTACCCACAGCATGACCTTTGGCAGCCAGCTAACCTCACCTGAACACGGACAATTAGAGACCTCCCACCACTGACTCTTGAAAGGGGAAAACGAGAGAGCGGTGCCTGGCACCCACGTGCCCCTCTTACCACAAGCTATTATCCCAACACTACCAACAATAATTCACCACCTCGAAATCATCCCATCATAGAAAACGTGCATTCCAAAGCAATAATTTAGCACCTGTCACAGGCAAGGTGCTCTGCTATGCATCCACCTTCATGGTGTGGAGTGGAGCACTCAGAGAGCTCAAGGCCAAATGTGCTGTTCTGGCCTCCAAGGAAGGCCTAGAGACCTAGGGAGGGAGGTAGTACGGGGCGGGGCCCAGAGGAAAAGAGCAGGCGGGTAGTCACACTACAAGCAGCAGCTGAGGACATCCTGGTCTGTCTGAGGAGCAGTGAGCTTATAAGAACAGGCTCAGCACACACCAGTGCTGCTGCCTACGAACAGGGAATGCCAAGAAGATGGATTTGCAGAGGGACTGCCGGGCAGAGGAAAGAGCACTCTGGAAGGGCGGGTCTGGGGACAGGAGGCGGCGGACAGGGCAAAACCTCTCCCCCTGGCCAGTAGTTCGGCCAGGAAGGATGGCAGGAAGAAAAAGGCAGCAGATGGGTGCCAGGCTGGCTCAGCTGGAAAAGCATGCAACTTCTGATCTCGGGTCTGTGAGTTCAAGTTCCCCATCAGGTATAAAGATTGCTTAAAATTTTTTAAAAATATTTGGGGCACCTGGGTGGCTGAGTCAGTTGAGCGTCCATCTGTTGACTTCGGCTCAGGTCATAATCTCACCGTTCGTGAGTTCGAGCCCCACGTTGGGCTCTGTGCTGACAGTTCAGAGCCTGGAGCCTGCTTCAGATCCTGTGTCTCCCTTTCTCTCTGCCCCTTCCCTGCTCATGCTCTGTCTCTCAAAATAAAAAATAAATGTTAAGGGGAAAAACAAAAACAAAAACAAGCAATTGAGTCACGTGTCAAAAGTCTGTCATCATCTGAGGCGTCTTGATGCCCAGCCCAACCTGGGTTTCTCAACCCAACCTGATAACTAGAATTACCTTGCAAACTCAACATACCTAGTCTGGGACTGGCGGTGTTCCAGCTTGGCCTAAGGGAACAGACCGCCCTAGTCCCAGCCCAAATATCCATGTTTCAAATAAATGTCCCTCTGGGGATCTGAGAGCCAGGCAGGCTCAGAGACTCTGGACCAGGATTTTCTTGGGAGTCCTCGGAGAAGGGCAGGGACTGAACCACAAAGTGCCAGGCCTCTAACTCCTCAGACAGACTCTTGTTTATACCGTGGATTCCATACACAGCTACTTTAAAAAAAAAAAAAATTACGGGGGGACCTCTGCTTAAGCAAAAATTTCACAACCGTTATGTTCCTTTAATCACTACTCATTCTGTGTGTCTTCTACGTTCTAGTTTCTCAAACACTTAAGATTACATCCTAAAACAAATCATTAAACCAACAAGAAAAATTAAAAGCGAGAGAAAAGACGTGAGCTTAGCGAAGGTCCAGCCGATGTTGGTGCCTTGAGGGCCCAGAGTCAGGAAGACTACCAAGCGGAGCCTGACTGCTAATGCTTTCCAATAATAAGCACAAACCTGCTTTATTTCCCGTAAAACCAACGGCCCTCAAGAGATCTTCCCTCCCCAAGTGGAAAACTGCTAACCACCGCCACGATCTGGCCACGTGGAGGCAGCGAGAGGAGTAAAGAGCCCCTGCTCTACAGTAACGAGGCCCCAGCGCCTGCTACCTGTGACTTCTGGAACTTCCACCTGCACCGGTTTCCTCACCTGAAAGACGCGTGACAGCTTGGAAGATGCCAAAGCCGATGGCATCCCCAGCCTCCCTGCACCCAAGGTGACTTTGGCCAGATGTATTCCCCTAGACCAGTTTTCTCAACTGGCAAACAGGACTGCAGACAGCCACTTACCGCTCGACCACTCAGACGACTGAGGAACCAAATGCGCCCAAAGAGCCGGCATGCCCGGGTGCTCGGTGGCCTGGCTCGCTGGGAGTTCCGAGCTTCCCTGGCCCCTCGCCCCAGCCAGGGCCCCACCCTCGCCGCCTCACTCACGCGAATGTTCCAGCTCTCGTGCCGCCTTAGCTGCACGTTCCAGGCCCGTCGGGTCAAAGTTGCTCCATTTGTCCTTGGGCGCCGGCCGGTCCCCCGCGCCGCGGTCTCCGCCGCCCTCGCCCCCGGGCTGAGCTGGCGGCAGGGACAGCGGTGGCCCCGCGCCTTCGCCCTTAGGGCCCTTGATCCCGAAGAGCCACGACATGGCGCGCGACCACCGCGCGTCGCAGCAGCCGACCGGAGCCCAAGATGAGCAGAAGCGCGCGGACTAGAGCACCCTCCACGCGGGGCCAGCCGGTGGTCAGAGCGCCTGCGCAGGCGCGGCAACGCCCCTTCCGCCCAGACGACGGAAGCTCAGGAGGGCCAGGTACCACGTGGCCTTCGGATAGGCCGCGGTTACCATGACGTCAACGGCGGCGCCGCCACGATTGCTCAAATCAGATCTGTCTGGGGGTGGGCCGTCGAGGGGCTGGACAAAGCCTCTAGTTACGGGGCCCGATCAGGGACAAAATTGATGGACTGGGCGCAAGTCTCCTGGTTATACGTCAGTTTCGGCTTGCAACAGATCCTTGTCTCGTCGCTGTAGGCGCCCCCAGAATCCCGTCAGAGGGGCGGCGGAGAAGCAGGTGTCGGGGAACCGGAGGTCCTTGGCACGCGAGTCTGGGCGACGCGGCGGTGAGGATGAGGGAGCGGCCGTGGGGGAAAGAACCTGCGGAAAGCGGCTGCTCCGCGAGGGGAAACCGACCCGGGGCAGGTGGGCGGCTGGGCCTCGATTCCGCGCCCCCCACCCGCCGCCAGAGACACAGCCGGGCGCCGGGGCCCCTGGAGGGCTGAGGCTGCGCTCCCTGGTCTCGGGGCTAGCGCACGAAGTCGGCCCTTAATAAGGTGTTAGAGGGGTAGAAACGCGATTCCCGGCCAGCCGCCTGCAGGCGTCATGAGGTTGAAGCTGGAGAACGAGCCCTCCCCGCCCTGCGTTTCGGTGTCTCAGCGAACCGCGGTGGTCCGTGGTCGAACGAGCCTTTTTATCCCTCACGAGCGGCTCACGGTGGAAGGGAGACATGAAGCGCAACCCCGGAAGAGGGGCAGGCAGAGCAGGCCCCCCGAGTCCCGCAAGAGGGCGCCCTTGGTGGAGGAGGGGTCCACGCTTCCTGCGAACGGCCGACCACGGGCCTGCCTCTGGGACGAAGCGGCCGCCAAAGCCCCCAGGGCAGCGGGAGGGGAACCTGGGCCGACCCCGCGTTGCCCCAGAACCTGCGGGGCCCGAAGTTAGCAAACTTCGCTTCTTGGGCCAACAAGTTGCCCCTTTGGTCTTTCCTTGATGTAACTGGTTGAGTTCCCAGAATTATAGAGTTTCCCCACTAGACTGAAAACAGTTTTAAGCCTGAGTAAAAATAAGGGGGGTTGGGGGGAGGGATGAAAGATAATTCTGTGACCCCCAATGAAGAGAAAGCCAGATGAGTTACCCAGCCAGGTGCCCCCGCCCCTACCCCAGTGGCCAGCACAAGCTACCTCCCACAGCACCCCTGGGGGCCTTGCTGGATTAAGAAGAGGAAATGGGTAAGAGACGCGAAGTCCTTATGCAAACACAGCTGGGCCACGTGCCCGTCTGTAGCTCCATCCCTCCCAGAGCAATGTTTGGCAAGCTGTGTACTTTTATATAAAAAGGTATCACTTTGAGAATAAAGTTACTCATTTAAAAAGCCAGTTTCAAATAAATAAAGTCAGTTTCATTTGCCTTGATTTAAAAAAAAACAACGGAAAGAGTTTGATTGTTGTTTAGGGATTTAGGTCATTGCACTCCCTCTGACAGAGGGGTCCCTTCCGGTTTCCCTCATCTGAGGGCACCTTATCCGCATCCGAGGGTGCTACGCTTTCCAAACAAAACATCCAGTCCACTTGTTTGTCACTTAAAGTCTTAGACGAGGAGCCATTGAGGAGGGTTGACACACCTTTCCTAAAACCCTAAATTAATAAAAGGAAGGGAATTACAGGGCCGCCTGGGTGGCTCAGTCTCTTAAGCTTCCAAACCTCAGGTCATGACTTCATGCTGAGTTCGTGCTGACAGCTCAGAGCCTGGAGCCTGCTTCAGATTCTTTGTCTCTGTCTCTCTCTGCCCCTCCTCTGCTCACAAACCCTCTCTCTCTCTCTCTCTCTCTCTCTCTCTCTCAAAAATAAACATTAAAAAACTGTTTTCTACCTGATGCATTCACATTTAACTGTGGCTTTCTTCTCTGAGGGAGCCCTTCAGCATTAACAAGCTGGAGGAAAGACTGCAAAGCTCAGAGATGCAGCTGGACAGCTTGGCCTCCAGCCTGTCCTTGAGGTCAAAGAAAGGCCACTGCTGCCCCGGGGAGGCCAGGCCAAAAGGAACAGAGTTGAGCCTCACTCAGGCCGAGTGCGGAGTACTCTGTCCCCAGTACCCAGGCAGCTGGGGTGGTTTCTGAGTCCACTTGAATTTGGCCAGACCTCTGGAGAGCTCCACAGCACACCAGAGCCATGGCCTGCCAGTACGGCCCACAGCTCCCCACTACCCAGCCCCAGGGCGTCCGCCACCAAGACTGTGGCTGCTGGCTGCTCACCCTCCCTGGTGTCTCCCGCCCACAGTGCAGAAGCTTGAGCGCCGAAAGTTGGAGCCTCTCATGGGAAGAGCCTGAGGCTGCTGCTGCCCCCAGCCCCTCCCCCATCACATTTAAGGCCCCTGGGTTTGCCGGTCCCTCTACCGTTCTTCCCAGCCTTCCGAAAGGAACTGCTGGTTCTGGTGTTGCTCACAGTCGCCCCGGTCCACACGCAGCCCGTACCCACCCTGACATGGCAGATCCCGACCCAGCCGATAGAAAAGAGGTAATGAGGGGTGTAGTGCTGAGCCCTCAGATGTGCCACCTTGGGCCCGGGACCGGAGAGGGACTCGGGACCGAGCCCATAGCTCACCCCCCCTCCAGCTCTGTCTTGCTGACCAGTGTTTGCTTCTAGGTGAGCATTTGCCTACGCAGGTGCCCTGACCTGCCGTCGCCCCCCCGCTGCGGACCCACCTGGCAGCAGGTCCACCCAGCAGGTCAGCACAGGACATCCCCGGGCACCTGGCGGGGGGGAGAGGAGCCCTCGGCACAGGCATTCGGCCGCCTGCCCACACTCTACCGGGAGACATGGTGAGCACTGGCTTGCCCTGTGTGGGGCTGAGCCAGGACCTCCACCTTCTCACGACAAAAGCAGGGTCAGATGAACAGTCGGGACAGACCTCGGAAGCAAAGTCGCGTGAAGCCATGGCCACTGAGGGAGTCCTGGTGTTCTCTGGGAGGGGCTGTGAGAGGGGACATGTCTGCCACATGATACAACCTCTTGCTTTTCTTGTCCTAACCAGAAGCAGTCACAGCACAGACCTTTCTGATTTTCATGTCTGTCGGAAGCTCATACTTCCATGTGTCACTCGACACGGAGTGACACGTTCTAGTCCCCGTAGGTGGCAGTCTTGGCCCCAGACCCAGTGTAGATTGAGGACACGGGGCCTGTGTGTCAGGGCAGGAGGAGGGGTCAATGTTGGGGCGAGAAGAGACCAGGACAGAACTTTCCCGGAGACTGTTCCCAGACATGGCCTGGACTCATCAACCTTTAAATGTTGCCCAAGACGGGGGCACTTGGCTGGCTCAGCTGGTTGAGCATCTGACTCTTGGTTTCCACTCAGGTCATGATTTCACAGTTGTGAGATCGAGACCCACATTGGTCTCTATGTGCAGCGTGGAGCCTGCTTGGGACTCTCCCTCCCTCTCTCTGTTCCTCCCCAGCTTGCTCTCTCTCTCTCTCTCTCAAAAAAGAGAGGGGCGCCTGGGTGGCTCAGTTGGTTGAGCATCCGACTTCAGCTCAGGTCATGATCTCAGAATTAGTGGGTTCAAGCCCCATGTCTTCGTGGAAGCCCCTGTCTTCGGATTCTGTGTCTCCCTCTTTCTCTGACGCTCCCCTGCTCACTCTGTCTCTCTCCCTCTCTCAAAAATAAATAAAAAATTTAAAAATTAAAAAAGAAAAAAGAAAAGTTAAAAAAGAGAGAGTTGCCTAGGACAGTGCAAAGGGCTTCTGAGGGAAGGGTTTCCAGGAGAGCCGCTCCATGGCGCAGACAGAAGTGCGGGCGCCTCTCCCGGGCCTCAGTGTCAGGCACTGATGCGGCAGAGCTGGAGCCTCTCCAGGTGGGTAGGGCCCTGTGTCTCTGGCCACTCTGCCCTCCTGCCGGATTGTAGGTGTGAGTCTAAAGTGCATGACTGTGCTATTAGGACCCCCCCCCCCAGTATTCTGCTTTCTCTCCTGCAGCCTGCACAGAGCTCTGCAGGCTGGACCGAGAGTCTCAGCGTGGAGGGGGGGCCCTCTCCGGGGGCCTGTCGGGCTGGGACCTACATGTACCCATGGCATCAGGGTAGGGGACATTGGCCTGCATATGGGGAGCTCTGGCCCAAGAACCAGCCCTTGGGGGGACTCCCCTCACTGGCCAGTGCTGCCCGGGACACTGTTGTTCGCTGCACCACCCTCAGAGGGGACTCTCGGCTGCCTGCTAACTACAGGTCAGCGTGCAAACAGACACCTGCTGCGGCACACACAGGCCGCACGGCCCCTCTCGGCCTCCCTGGGCCTGATTCCAGGGGCTTGTGGGGACACGTAGGAGAAACCCAATGCCCACTTGGCGGCACCTCCCCCCCCCCGATCAAGTCTGGCCTGGCATTACCATCTGCTCCTGGGACCCTGGACCCTAGCCCCCCCCCCCACTCTGCTTGCTCTGGTCACACAGGCAGGGCAAGAGCCCTTTGTCTCCCATGCCATGTCACACAGCAGGCCTCCACAAATGTTAAAATATGCCAAACCAGTGGGCAGCGTGGGCCCTAGGTGCTGAGGCAGGGAGCCGCAGGGTTCTTGGGGTTTCGTTCTTGAAAAATGGTCGCGGGGGGGGGGGCGCTCAGTCGGTTAAGCGTCTGATGTCGGCTCAGGTCATGATCTCACAGTTCGTGGGTTCGAGCCCCGCATCAGGCTCTGAGCCTGGAGTCTGCTTCGGATTCTGTGTCTCCCTCTCTCTCTCTCTGGCCCTCCCCTGTTCACGCTGTCTCTCTCTCAGGAAAAAAAGAAAAAAGAAAAATGGTGGCAACGCGCGCACACACACCCCCCCCGAGTGGACATACACGGACACACACACACACCCAAGTGGACACTCTCACCCGAAAAAAAGAAAAAAGAAAAATGGTGGACACACACACACACCCCGAGTGGACACTCTCACCCGAAAAAAAGAAAAAAGAAAAATAGTGGGGAGCCACACACACACACACACACACACACACACGAGTGGACACTGTCACCCGTGCCGGCGCTCGGGTTAGGGAGCCGCGCTACTTCCCAATAGGCGGCGGCTGCGAGAGAAAGTGCCGTTGGGGGAGGTCTCGCCAGCAGAGGGCGCCCCAGCCCCCAGCCCGGGTCTGAAGGCCGCAGTGGCAGCGCCGCAGAACCGGGTCCCTGTCGGGGCTGTTCAGCCCCTCTGCCCGAAACCCCGGAGTCCCCGCGCACGCAAGCCGCCAGAGCTCCCTGAAGAGGGGGTGCTCCCGGCTCGGTGCGCTGAGTCTCAGCACCGGGAGGGGCTCGGCTGCCCTCCGCCTCCCCCAGCACCAGCCCCAAAACACTGGCCCTCCGTCTGGGGGCATTCACAGGGCTGGGGTGCTCTGCCCCGCAGTAGAGCGCACTGAGGAGGCCGCAAGGCTCAGTCTACATCCGATTTACTGTATTTTACAGTCTGGGTTGTTAGTGGGGAAGAGGCGAAGTGAGCACTGAGTTGGCGCAGGCAGAGGAGCACGTGCCTTTGTGGGGCTGAGGGACAGCAGCTACCGCCCCTAGGACTCATCTGGTGGCCCCAGGATAGTGGTAGTGAGATTGTAGGCGTCAGAAGATGCTGTAGAGAATCGCTGGGGCGAACCCACCCAGGGGAACCTTGTTTATCCCTGCCCCCAGCACGGAAGTTCCCAACCCAGAAGCAGGGGAGGCCCCCTGTGAGTGAGACTTGGGCCTTGCTGCGGCAAGGAGCCCTTCTGTCCCCAGGGTCCTGGATGCCGGGATCCGGTCTTGTTCTTCCAGAAAGCGGCCATCCTCATGCCGGTGGCTGTAGCTGGACCCAGCCGGGTCCTGGGCAGGAAGGCAAGGCCGCTGTCCCCAGCAGGCACTGCCTCTCAGGCCAACTGAATGCCCTAGAGACCACCTTCCTGCTCACCCAGCTGCTGACTACATCAGCAACCCGCCCCACGCCCCCCTGCCCCCTCCCGGTCCTGGCCCCTCCAGGAAGGCTCTGGGACCTGGCCAGAGCCGGCTCCAGCCCTTCACCCTTCCGCCTTCGACCAACATCTAGGACCTGAGCGTCCGCAGGGACTCAGAGCGGCCACCTAGACCAGGCCCCCCAAACCGATGCCGGGTCCGCCACCGAGGGACTGGGGACTGGCCCTTCACACCAGGAGAGGTCTGGCCGCTCCGCCCGGCCGCCCCCCCGTCCTGGGCTCACGGCCAGGCCTGTATCTGGTGTTCTCAGCCCGCCCCACACTCCCTGTCCATCTTGCTTCTAATTCCTGCCCAAAGGACAGCACCGTGTACCCAGCTCCGGGCCCGGGCAGGGGTCACGATGGCGCGAGCTGCTGCCAGAGCCGCAGCAGAGGGTCAGGCCGGGCAGTCGGGCGAGGCCTGCGTCCCGGAAGGCAGACCCCCGAGCGGGGAGCCCTCCGCCGCGGGCGAGGTCTGGGTGGGGGGGTGGTTCACGCGGAGTCGCCGCGGGGCGCTTCCCCCGCCGGGTTCGGGAGAAGGGGGCCCTCGGGTGGGCGGGGCGGCCGGCTCAGGGCTCCCCGGCCGCGGCCCCGGGCGGCGGGGGGCGCGCGGCCCGGCTGCGCTCGCCGTCGGGCGTGCAGGCCTTGGCCGACAGCGCCCTCTCGCGGCCGGAGCGGAAGGCTGCCGTGACGGTCACCAGGTAGGCGGTGCCCGGCGCCAGGCCGTGCAGCGAGGTGCTGTTGCGGCCCGCGGGCACCTCCAGGCGCTGCGCCGCGCCGCCCCGCAGCGGCCCGAACTGCACGTGGTAGCCGAGCACGGCGGCCGGGCCCAGCGCCGGGGCCCAGCTCACCCGCAGGCTGCGCGGCCTGGCGTGCGAGATGACGATGCGCTCCGGCCCGGCCTCGTCTGGGGGGGGGGGGGAGAAGTGCGCGTGAGCGGGCTGGGGGCGCCCCCTCCGCGCCGCCCGCCCCGCCCGGCCAGCCCGCCGCTCCCCGCTCACCCAGCAGCGTGCGCACGCGCAGGCGCTGTGGCCTCACGAGGCGCACGTTGGACTCGGGCAGCAGCTCCACGTCGTAGTCCGTGTCGGGGTCGAGGCCGAGCCAGAGCCAGCGCGTGGCGTTCCCCGGCAGCTGCTGGCGACGCACGCTCCGCGGCTGGGCGCTGGGCGCCAGCTCCAGCACGTAGTAGCCGGAGTCCGCGGTCAGCAGCGGCGGCCACGCCAGGCGGAAGCTGCTGGACGTGACCTCGGAGGCCCGGAGCCGCTGCGGCTGCATCGCATCTGCGGGTGGTGCCGGAGGTCAGCCCTCCCCGCGCCCGGGCCGGGGCCCTGACTGCCGACCCCGGGAAGGCCGGACCCCGGGAAGGCCGGACCGGGAGATGTGGGGAACAGGAGCGCTGGGGAGCCCCAGGCCAGCACCGCAACGGTGCTAACGACACCCAGACCGGTGACAAGACTGGGGTAAGAACAAGAGTGCCACCCTCAACTTGGGACGTCATCAGGAGCTTCCCCGCCTGCCTCATCCGCAAACCCAGACGGGTGAGGAGCTATAATGGCCACCTCCCACCCAGTCCAGTGATCTGAACAAGGGCCCCTCAAAGGCAGTGTCTGAGAACAGAGGTCCAGCCACCCTCCACAGCCCAAGTGGCCAGCGCAGTGTGGGGGCAGTTGAGCTCTGGACAGTCAAGGGCACCACTGGTGCAACCAAAAGTTGGGAAGCCATCAGGGGACACCTGAGGGGTGGCTGTGCGACAACTCCAGGAGCCGCTGGATGTGGGTCTCAGAGTACTGCCTGCCTCGGGTTTCCAGGAGAGCAGGGGGGTTCCCAGAGTGGGACCCCCAAGTGTGCATTACTCCTGAGCCTGTGACACCACATGGCCATCTGAGTGACCATAAAAGCAGGTAAGGTCGGACACCACATGGCTTGTATGTAAGGTTGATAAATATCTAGTGAGGGTTATGCCCCTTGGGATCCTGATGCTTCCTCCTTTAATGCCGGGTGCTCCAGCCGTCAGCCTGGCATGCATTCTCCTGCCCATCCCCTATACTCAGACGCTCACCCATCCCTATCCCAGGAGCCCCCACCCTGCTGCCTCACTGCCCTAGAGCCTTGGGCTGCCCCTGTCCAGCTGCTTGCCTTTCCTCTTGCTGTCTTCTCCAGGCCTAGCCACAGTGGTTGACTCAGGGGCCACCAGGGGCCAGGTGTCCCTGGGGGAAATCTCCGAAAGGACCCTCTGCCTTTATCCAATCCATAGTCCAACCCCTTCTGGGTTTTGGTGGATGATTAACCCACAGACTGAGACTTGGGAAGAACCCTGGGGTTAGTGGCATTTTTCAGTGGTTGGAGCGGGCTGAGCCAGCAACCAGGCCCTTCATCGCCAGCCCCCCCCCCCCACTGTGAGGTTTGGCTGGGGCTAGGGGTGGAGGTCCATTAGAAAGTTGGTGGGGAGCTGCCAGCCCCTGCAGCAGGCCCTCCGTGGTCCAGCCTCCTCTCCAGCAATCCCCAAAACCACCAATGGTGCAAACCCATTCAAATCCTCTACACTGTTCCCACGCATAGGGCAGTAGGGCCCGAGCTCTGTGGGAAGCAGTCCTGACCCACCCTGACCTGGCTTTCTCATCTCCAAGCATGGCAGGACCCGGCACACGTACAGGAGCCTGTGTTGCCCGTCTGCAAAGTCCTCAGGCTTGAAACCTGCCTCTTCTTCCTCCACTAAACCACATCCATCCCACCAGATGCAGCTCCTTGGTCTCGGCCCACTCCAGGGCCCCCACTCTGGGGCGGGCCCATCAGCAGAGAACCCCACCAGAGGTGTTTATTCAGGCCTGACCCTCGGTCCCACTACAGCCCAGGAGGAGGCGCACACAGGCCGCACAACTGGAGCAGGTCCCCGGAGGATGCGCACAGAAGCCACGTGTGCTGCCTCCCAGCTGAACCCCCGGGGAAGGGCCACTGCCCCCAAAGCCCTGGCGCCTGCTGCAGGTGCTCGAGTTCCTCTCCCGCAACCTCGTCCCTGGTTCCTCGCTGGGCTACCCCAGGCCCTGCCTCCTCCCACCTACCAAGAATGGATCCCCTCAGCTCCTGGGCAATGATGTGCAGGTCGTCCACATCCACAAAGTGCAGGTGCTTCTCCGCGGGGGCCGAGGCAGCATCTGACAGCTCCAGGAGGTTGCCACGGCCAGTACTGACGATGAAGACGGTAACACCCAGGTCCTTCAGCTCCTGCATGGGGGGCCCCACGGGGTCGCTGGAGCCGCCATCTGTCACCCACACCAGCACCTTGGGCACCCCTGGCCGGGCCCCTGCCACCTCGGCAAACAGATGCTCCTTGGCGTACGCCAGCGCCAGGCCAGTGTTGGTGTCGCCCATGCGCTGGGCTGCAGCACGTATGGCATCCTGGACAGCCGCACCTGAGCTGTACTGGCCGAAGGGGAACTCAGTGTATGGGCGGCTGCCCACATGCACCAGGCTGGCACGCAGAGCCCCAGGGCCCAGCGGCAGCAGGGCCACCAGCTGCCCCAAAAACTCCCGCACTCGGGAAAACTCATAATGAGACACGCTGGCCGAGCTGTCCAACAGAAGCAGCAGGTCCCCCTGGGAAGCCGATGCTGGGGGACCTGGGGGAGAGGAGAGGGGTCAGCCCCAAGTGGTGGCCCCCAGACAGCCCCACGCCCAGGGCAGAACCCTCAGGGTCTGAGCTATCCCTAAGCTGGGCCTTCCCCTTACCCAAGTAGGCCCTGAAAGTCTGCTCCAAAGGCCCTGAAGGTGGCACCCATGGGGGAAGGGGGGGAGGGGTCCTGAGCCAACAAGAGGCCCCAGTCTCCGTGGGCTCTAGCTCTGTACCCTGGCCATGTACCTGGGGTGCTCTCTGGGCTAATGTCTTACCTGTACAAGAGAGCTGACCCCTCCAAGCCTCTACACCCACCCTTTCCTTAGCAGACTCTGTGCAGGCTGGAGCCAAGGGTCCTGGCCCAGCCCCCAGGAGTGTGAGTGGATAGGCCTGGGCCAGAGTCGGCCTTTCCTCCGGCTTGGCTTCCAGAGAAGCAGCCCCGGGGCTGGAGTTCAGCCCCACAGCCCAGCTTCCAGGTAAAGCAACTGGTGGGGGTGGAGGGGAGCGCGAAGCAGCCCATACGGCCAGGCTGGAGTCATCACCCCACTTACAGATGATATCGCCCCTGCTCTGGACCCATCCTCTGCTCCACCTGGACCCAGGAAGTACGGTACCTGCTGCAGCAGCCTGAGGGCCAGCCCACCCCTTAGGGTCTTCCCTTTCCTCCAGGTACCCCAGGGGGCGAAAGGACCCCTTTCCACTACTGGGCCAAGGGCAGACAGGAGTTGGGGTGTCTGGGTACTGATCTGGGCTTTGTGGCCTGTCTCCCCTAGTCCGGTACGGCGACTGCAGCCCTCTCACCATCCCTCTGCTAGGTGTGACTCCAAGGAGAGGGAAACTGAGGCAGGCGCTGCCTGCCCGACAGACCCCTCCCCCCCAACACCTGGCGCTCGTCTAGCCGCCCGGGTACCGGGGCCCGCCCGCCGCAGGTGGGTGGGGTGCCCTGCGGCCGTACCCGCCTCGGGCCGCGGGAGGAAAGAGACAGCCCCGAGCCGGCGGCCGGGTCAGGGAGCCGTCCGCCTCACTCACCACGCTCGGCGCCGCTCCGCGCCAGCGCCAGCCGCAGGCCCAGGGCCAGGCCGAGCGCCGTCCAGGGCAGCATCCCGCGCGACGGGACGGGGCGCGCCCGGCGGCCGTTCGCCACTCGCCCGCGCGCGGACTGCAAGGCGCGCCGCCGCCCGGGCCGGGCCGCCCCCGCCCCGCCCCCCGGGAGGCCCCGGCGCGCGGCCCCGCCCCCGCCCCGCCCCCCGGAGGCCCCGGCGCGCACTCGCCCCGCGTGCGAGGCGCACAGACTCGGGGCGGCGCGCGACACGCGGCCTCGGGCAGCTGCGACCGCGGCAGAGTCGCGTGGGCGTGCATACACACACGCTGCAGCCTTCTTTCCTGGTTGGGAGGTTTCGGGGTGCGCCCTGCCCCCAACCAGGAGCAGAGCAGGGAGAGCCCAGTGCCTGTGACCCTACACTGCTATGGGTCCTTGGGATCAGGCCCAAGAGCAACCCAGGGCTGCCAGGGGGTGGGGGCGACACCAAGTGTCCCCCTAGCAAGCCCCAGGCCCTGGCCTCACCTTTACCCCAGGGGTGAGAGGGATGGATGGGGGGAGGAGTTAGAACACTTAGAAAGGAGACAGGGCACTGGGAGGGCGGCAGAGGCCTGAACGGGAGCTTCTTGAGGGACACTGAGCCCCCCACCCCACCGGGCTTCCTGCAGAAAGAGGAGCTGGGGATGGCCGCGCTGGAGCTATTGCTGTCCCCATACACTCTGCCCAATGAGTGGCCCGGGGCGGGCCCCCAGACCTCTGGAGGGACCCACTGGCAAGCCAGGAAGGAACCTAGCAATCTGGGATTTTGGCTGGGCCAGACCAGAGGTGGCAGGCTGTAGCGGGCATCCCAGAGGGGCACTCAGCCCTTTAGGGAAGATTACCCCCTCCCCCCCTTAGGTGAGGCTGGGCTGTGTCTCCTGGGTGGGAGCTGAGGGTCCACATGAGGTCCCTCACTACTAAGGAGACTTCCTGTAAGGTAACCACTGCCCTCTCCCAGCCACTGTCTGTGCAGCTGGGAGGGCACAGGTCTCCCAGCTCTAGGTGGCTGGGTCGTCGCAGCCAGGATGTCCCCTCCCTTTCCCCTCCCAGGAGGGTGCTCAGCAGCAAGGACGGATGGGACTCAATGGTTTTCCTTCCTCCCTTTATGGCAGGTGAGACACTATGAGACAGGCTGGAGCTCCGACTTTGCCTAAAAAAGGAAGTGGCTGAGCCGAGCTGGAGGAGCTGGGGCAGGGACAGGCCAGAAGTGTGTCCCCGCCGCCCCCGCCCCCTCGGAGGGAGCCTTGGCTGTGGTGGTGCTGGCTCCGCCCCACAGGCCTCAGGGCTCTGCTGGGGCCAGAAGCTGCCTGGCGCTTCCGCTTGGGCCGGTGCGGGCGGTGGGGGCCATGGGCTGGGGCCCCTGAAGTCCAGGGTGTGCCTCCTAGAGGAGCCCGGCCCGGCCCCCAGCCCCAGAGCACACAAGGCTGACCCCGACTGGGGCTGGAGGGGACAGCGAGCGGAGGCCATGCTGAGGCCGCAGCAGCCAGAGGAGGCCTGGGTTTCCAGCCAAGAGCTGACCCCGGGGCACTGGCGTTGAGGTGCCCAGGTGACCATGTGCACACGCTCCTTGGCTCATCCCCACCTGTCGGTGGGGTGGGGGGGGCCGGCCGGGGACTGCTCCCCGCCTTGTCCCCCAAGTCCTGCGCAGCAGGCAGGCCCCAGTCAGGCTTCCGCCTGTGCTGCTGGGCGGACAGGGAAGTTCCCGTCCCTTCTGGAAAAACTGAGCGGGTCTTCTTGGCCGTGACTCAGGCCCTCGAGGAAGCAGCCGCGCTCCTCCCTCCAGCCTCTCCATCGGAGGGAGAAAGACAGGAGGCCCCGTCTTAGGACTCTCTGCCAGGGCCTCTGCCCGGCCTTGGCTGAGCTCGGTCACCAACCCTGGCTAAGTTCTTCCTCAGCCCTGCCCACAGTCGCTCCGGCTGCGGCTGCGCGTGCTGGGCTCTCACCTGACCCCTGGGGGATGCCCCCACACCCCCTCACCTGGTCGGCTCTCCTCCCTCGGGCCCTGCTCTGCCCTGAGGCTCTGCGCTCCACAGGCCCCTGCTGCCTGCATTGTGGCACGTCTCAGTCCAGTGTCCTGCACTTCCCGGGGGGAGACACTGGCAGGTGGGGGATCCCCGGGGAGTTGTGGGGGTCAGCCAGGAGTGTACTAGTCAGGGTCAGGGCTGGGATCAAGGCAGACGCCAGAGGAAGCACGAATATAATTGTCCGGAAACCTCCTCTCTGAAGAAAGACAGGCTGGGAGGCCAGGGAAGTTGAAAAGGACAGAAGCCGCCAGGACACAGCAGGCCCTGCCGCCACCCCGCCGGCCCCTCCCCCAGGCCCAGCCCCCGCTTGGGCCTGGACTTCTAGGGGTCGGGGGAGGGAGCAGGCTGTGTGGCTGAGGCAGCCCTCCCCTGCAGCCTGGGTCCAGTCTGGAGTCCCCAGAGCATCGCCTCCCGGAGCTGGCCCACCCCGCCTGCTGGGCGGCAAGCAGGTGGAGAGGTTCCCCGAGATGCAGGCTGCTCTGAAGGCACTGCCCCGCCCCCGCCGGCCCGCGGGACGCGCCCTCCTCCGCACCGTCCAGGCCTCTGCAGAGAAGAAGGGCCTTTTGTCCCCAGCTCGCTTGACCCGAGGGAAAAGGGCAGCTCCCGGGGCCTCTGACCCCAGTCCCGGGCACTCTGGGCCTGAGGAGCTGCGCAGTGCGGGCCCCCACCCTCACCCAGCGGGGGGCGGGGAGGGCTGCTACGTGCTGCTGCTGCTGCTGTTTACGGGTTTGTATCTCCCATACGCACCCAGGCACGTGCCCACCAGGGGCAGGGACAGGGCGGCTGTGGTCCTGGAACGGGGGTGTGGGGCAAGCCCAAGGCCCCCAGATCCCATCCGCAACAGTCAGTGGGGTAGAGGGAGGGGCGGCAAGAGCCCGGAGGCCCCTTCTGCCCCCAACCCAGCTGCCCCACCCACACATTCTTCTCCACTGGACCTGCCTGTTTGTGGTCAGGGACATGCCAAGACGTAAGAACCAGTCCTGAGGGTCTGGAGCTCCTGTTGTCGTAATCCCCAGGGGCCCAGGCCTGCCCTCCGCGGCCCCAGAGCTGAGACACCCCCCCCCCCCCCCCCCGCAGTCCCCCTGCTGGCAGCCGTGGGCGGGCAGCCTGGGCATGGGATGAGTAGCGCCCTCTCTGAGTTCACCCAGCAGGTGTGAGCTAGGGCAGCCACAGGCCAGAGTCCGTAGACATGCAGGCACCCCGTCCTGCAGGCTGGAAGGGGATAGGCAGCGGCGTGCTGGCCCCGGATGCAGGCCTGCTTATTTTCCCTGTCAGGGTAGGGCCATGTCAGACCACGTGGCCAGGAGCTATAGGAAGTGCCCAGACCCTCGGGGGGACGCTGACTGGTGTGTGTTAGGGCAGTGAGGGAGCCTGGGGGGCAGAAAGGGTGGAGCAGCTTATAGGGCTTGCATGGGGGCAGGGGCAGTGTTGATGCCAGCGGGTTGATTCCAGGCATCTAAGGGGATGCCTTGGTCGCTGCCATCCAGGTAGAGCCTAATGGACAGGGGGTGGGAGACAGAGAGGAAGGCAGGCATCCAGAGTCCCAAGTTTTTAGCCTGTGCGGAGAGCTGCATAGTGTGCCCTTCCTGAGGTGGGACCCCAGCTTTGGTTCCCTCTGCTGGAAACTTCTGTATCACGAAGGTGAACACCACGACCGGCCCCGGCCCCAGGCAGGGTCCAGGCCAGTTTGGATTCGTGCATAGAGAGTATGGAGGGATAGACCAGGGTCAACACCTTGGTGGGGGCTCCCCAGAGGTCAGGGTAGGGCCCAGGGGACAGGGGGAGGGAGCTTAGCCCTCAGAGCCAGCACCAGGCACTGCCTATTGCCACCCAGCTCACCCACCCCAGCCCAATTCCTGCCTAGCACCCTTTGCTTACCCCACATACCTGGATGGGGGCAGGGCTTACACCGCTTGTGTGGCTGAGGGGACTGAACTGGCCAAGTCCCCTGGCCCCCTCCTAGCTACCAACAGTGTCTAAGGGTGTGCCTGCAGACACCTGAGCTCCCAGGAAGAAATGCTTTGTGAATGAACAAATTACCTTGGGCAGGTCTGGGAACATTATAGAGCCACCTGTTGGGGTGGGACGATGTCCCTGCCTGGGGTTTTAGGGGAAGCAGACAGAGGGATGCATGCACATGTAAACAAACATGTGATGCGCACACGCACACAGAGGCACACGAACACACGTGGGAACACCCGATGGCCAGGCACACACTCTTACAGGGCAGGGGCCTGGGCACCTGGGAAACCAGCGTTTGTTGCCCAAAGTAGAGGTCTCTGCCTGGCCCACCAGTGACTCAGTGCCTCTGCCCTGGACTTTCCAGACTGGCCCTCTAAAAGCAGATCACTGGGGCACCTGGGTGGCTCAGTAGGATAAGCATTTGACTTCGGCTCAGGTCATGATCTCACAGTTTGTGGGTTCGAGCCCCGCGTCGGGCTCTGTGCTGACAGCTCAGAGCCTGCAGCCTGCTTCGGATTCTGTGTCTCCCTCTCTCTCTGACCCTCCCCTGCTTGCTCATGCACTCTCTCTCTCAGAAATAAATAAAATATTTTAAAAAATAAATAAAAAAATAAAAGCAGATCACTAGGCCCCTTCTGTTTACCTCCTACTTCCCTTCACAGGTGCTCTTTTGTGAGTGGGTGGGGCCGAGCTGGGGCTGAGGCAGGTCATGCCTGGGGCAGCTGGAGGCCAAGCAGGACCTGGGGTGCAGGCCTGGGAAGCTGGGACACACCTTAGGAACCCTTAGGGCTTCGGCAGCTGAGCTTTCCGTCAAGGCCTCCCCCCCACATCAGGCCCAGCTGTTGTTTTGATGACTCTGGGGCCAGGCGGATCCTCAGGAGAGTCCTCTTCCTCGTAGCCTGGCCAGAGCCTGACCAACCCTGGGCAGGAGGGGAAGGAAGGCGGCCTCAGACCAGGGGAAGCTATCCTTGGGCACTGGGCGGTCAGCCAGGCTCCTGTCTGACTGGGTGCAGACAATCGGAAAACCCCAAGAACTCCTGTGGGATCTGAGCCAGCCACACACCGGGCTCTGCTCAAGGCCACGGAATGAGGCCTGAGCCTGCAGCCCAAACCCTGAGCCCTGATCTTTGGGCACATCTGAGTCCTGTGCCTGCTGGTCACACACACAGCCCTGCTGGCAACACGGTATGCTAGATCCTTTAAAAGTCTTTTCAGCTACCCCTAGAATCTGGTCAAATTACAAGAAACACATTATTTTTTTTTTTTTAAAAAGTAATGTCTATGCCCAACATGGGGCTTGAACTTTCAACCCTGAGATCAAGACTCATATGCTCTACTGACTGAGCCAGCCAGGTGCCCCAAGAAACATTTTTTAACATACTGCTGGGCTTACAAGGAAGTATCTATCTTCAAGGCTCCCTCCAGATTAAAAACATTAAAAATAAAGAAATAAACAAACAGAAGAGTAATGAGCAGAAACCCAGGATGATGAAACGGAACAGATGGGAAAGCAGGACACAGGAATGGAGAGCCACACTGGCAATTATGGAAGCCTGCACAGGACCCTCGTGGGGCCCAGATGGGGCATGCCTCGAAAAGGAATCCCCTCTTGAGGGATGTGTCCTCAAGAATTTTCACAGGCATTGGGGCGTTTGACTCTGGCTCAGGTCATGAGGTCACGGTTCATGGGTTCGAGCCCCATGTTGGGCTTTGCACTGATAGCACGGAGCCTGGTTCAGATTCTGTCTCCCTTTCTCTGTCCCTCCCCCACTAGCTCTCTCTCTCTCTCTCTCAAAAATAAATAAACAGGGGCGCCTGGGTGGCTTAGTCGGTTGAGCGTCCGACTTTCGCTTGGGTCATGATCTCGCGGTTCGTGGGTTCAAGCCCCGCGTCGGGCTGTGTGCTGACTGCCAGCTCAGAGCCTGGAGCCTGTTTCAGAGTCTGTGACTCCCTCTCTCTCTGACCCTCCCCTGCTCACGCTGTCTCTCTCTCTCTCCTAGAAATAAATAAAACATTAAAAAAAATAAAATAAAAAAAAATAAATAAACAAACAGGGTGCCTGTGTGGCTCAGTCAGTTGAGCAACTGACTCTGGATTTTGGCTCAGGTCAGGATCTCATGATTCATGAGCTCAAGGCCCACAATGGGCTCTGTGTTGGCAGTGTGGAGCCTGCTTGGGATTCTCCCTTTCTCACTCTCTCTGCCTCTATCCCTGCTCAGCCTCTCTCTCTCTCTTAAAATAAATAAATAAACATTAAAAAAAAAAACCAGAAATGGGGACACCTGGGTGGCTCAGTTGGTTAAGCGTCCGACTTCAGCTCAGGTCATGATCTCATGGTTTGTGAGTTCGAGCCCCGTGTCAGGCTCTGTGCTGACAGCTCAGGGCCTGCAGCCTGTGTCTCCCTCTTCTTCTGCCCCTCCCCTGCTTGAGCTCTGTCTCTCTCTCTCTCTCTCTCTCAAAAACAAATAAACGTTAAAAAAAAAAAGAATTTTCACAGGTATGAGCTGATAGTTAAAAATGAGCATTCAAGGGGCGCCTGGGTGGCTTAGTCGGTTAAGCATCCTACTTTCGCTTAGGTCATGATCTTGTGGTTCATGGGTCCGGGCCCCGCGTCGGACTCTGTGCTGACTGCCAGCTCCGAGCCTGGAGCCTATTTCAGAGTCTGTGACTCCCTCTCTCTCTGACCCTCCCCTGCTCACGCTGTCTCTCTCTCTCTCTCACCTAGAAATAAATAAAACATTAAAAAAAAATGAGCATTCAATCAAAGAAACAATATACTATCAGTGAGAATCAGCAGAAACAATAAATAACAGATTTGGACCCCTAAGAGTAAGAAATTGGAATTGTTAGGTACAGAATATTAAAAAGCTATATGTGAAATGTTCAAGAAATTGAAGTAAAGCTGGAATCCAAAGATTGAACACGCACAGAGACCATCAAAAATGAAGAGATTTAGGGGCTCCCGGGTGGCTCAGTCAGGTGAATGTTCAACTTCGGCTCAGTCATGATCTCCCAGTCCGTGGGTTCGAGCCCCCTGTCGTGGTCTGTGCTGGCAGCTCAGAGCCTGGAGCCTGCTTTGGATTTTGGATTCTGTGCCTCCCTCTCTGTCCCTCCCCCACTTGCACTGTGTGTGTGTGTGTGTGTGTGTGTGTGTGTGCATGTCTTAAAAATAAATAAACAAAAAAATTTTTAAATGATGAGATTTAAATTAAAAAAAACAAGTATGACTTTTAGATATGATAATAAAAGAACTTAAAATTGAATGGATGAGTTAACTGGCAGACGGGATACAACCAGTGAATTGGTGAGCTGGAGGAAGATGAAGAAATCACCCAGAATGCACAGAGACAGACGGAGGTGGAAATACAAAGCAGAGGCGAATTGACTTGGAAAGAGAAGGGAAAAGGCAAAGCCTTCATTCCATAGGTGTCCCTAGAAAGACTGGGTACAATGAACCGGGAGGCGACTTGGAGACCTAGTGTTTGAGAATTCTCCAGAACCGATGAAAGATACAGATCTGTAGGAACAGGAAACACGGCGTGTACCAAACGGACAAGTAAGGACATATCCACGACTAGTAACATGCTTAATGCCAGCGATTGCAAAAGACAAAGACCTAAAATTATGCAGTGAGAACAGACCACGTTCTTAAGTGTGGCTCCTCTGACCCCGCGTCAGGCGAGCCCTGCAGGCCCTGGGCTTGCTGGCCATCGCCAAGCTTCTGGAGCCACGTTCTCGGGCCCTCGTGCAAGTCTCCCAGCAAGTCTCCCCTCTGACCACTTGGGAACCCTCCGGAGGACCGCTGACCCACCCGACACCGGGGCCTCAGGGCTGCCCTTTGGGAGCGCGCAGGAGCCCCGAGCAGCCCCGGCGACAAGACGCCACCTTCCTCTGAGCCTGGCCTCGCGCCCCTTCTCTGGGAGGCGTCTCCCTGCTCCTCCCTGGGGGCTTCCCAGCCTCTCCCCGTCAGAGGGGACTGCGGGGGGGGGGCACCTTGGGGAAGGGCGGCCTGGGTGCGGGGGAGTCAGGTGCCACCTCGCGGCCACTCGGAGCACTGCGCACGAGGCCCCGAGATGTGCCCGCGACTTCCGAGGACCGAACCTGGACGCAGACTCCGAGCTCGACGGCCTGGGGCCCCCTTATGAGGGTCACGGGGGGAGGGGGGAGGGGGCCTCCCGGGATCTGGAGGTCGTGTCCTTTGGAGAGGCCTCGGGGGGGGGGGTCACACCCAGGCACAGAACTGCTCCTCCCCGTCGGGGCGGCGTCCCACACCCCCGCTGTCGCTGGACCCTGGGAGGCGGCGGGGTCCCGGGGTCCAAGTTGGGGGCGGCAGCAGCGGGCGGAGGCTCCGGGTGAGGCGGGTGCGGGCGGCCGAGGCAAGCACAAGCAGCGGAGGCAGCGAGAGGAAGCCGAGAACGATGAGCGCCGCGGCGCCCCTGTCCGAGAGCAGCGCGCGGCACGCGGGGCGGGGCGCCGGGTGAACCTGGGGGCGGGGCGAGCAGTCAGGCGGGGGGGCGCGACCTGGGGGCAGGAGGCGCCGCTGGGGGCCGGGGGCGGGGCCTAGGACAGGTGAACGGGGCGGGGCGCGCGGTCTTTGGAGGCGAGGCCGGGAGGGGAGGGGGAGGCCTGGGGGTGGGCGCGATAAACGACCCGGGGCGGGAGTAGGTGGACGGGCCTAAGGTCGGCCTGGTGCAGTGGGGTGACTGTGGCTGGCTGTAGCCAGGTGTTTCTGAGTCGAGATCCGGGACCCAAGCGGTAAAGGGCTCAAGTAGGGGTCTCTTGAGGGGAGGCTCAGGGCCTTGCTCGCCGCTTGTCGCATCCCCACTTTCCTCCCTTCTCTGCTCTCCCATGGCCCTTCCCTGTGTTGGCATCTCACCAGCCGGCACCACCCTCTCTGCTGTGGCCCCTGCCTTATGCCTCCCGAAGGAGGACACAGGGCCCGTCATCCCCCTTCCTTAGGCGAAGCCTCAGCCCACTGCACAGAGGGAAACCCATCCCAGGGCAGGAGAGGTCTGAGTGGCTGGGGCGGCGGGTGGACTGCAGAACTTCGATGACATCTTCATCCTCTCTTCCTGGAACGCCCCTCCTCTTCCCACCATGCCCAGCTGTCCAGGCCCTGGTGGGCCCTGGTACGAGGCTAGGAGGCCTCAGGGAAGGGGAGGGAGCTGCTCCCTCCGGGACAAACAAAAGCCCTTCTTTTGCTGTTGGGGGGGGTGGAAGAAGAAGGGGCTTTCCAGGGAAAGGCACATATGTCTCTAGGACGAGGGGACCATGCAGGAAGGGGGCAGAGTCACCCAAAGCCCCAGGGCCCAGCACTTCTGCAGGACCCCCAACTGCTACGGGCCCCAGCCAGCCCCCACCCTGCCCACGGAGGGCTTCGCTCACCCTCGAGTGGCACAGGAATCCCACGTACACGATGGCGGCTGCTGGCAGCAGGGCCAGGAGGAACACGGTCGCAGGCAGCAGCAGGCGCAGCAGGAGTCCAGCCAGGGCCTGGCCAGGCAGCAGCAGGGTCCCAAGGCCTCGGACCGTCAGGCCTACCCACCCTGGGGACATGAGGGCCGAGGCCTGGCCGTCAGGAAACCTTTCCGGCAGCATGGGGGCCGTGTCTGAAGTGCTGCCTGCCTCATCCTCCTCTGTTTCCGTCTGTTCACTCATGCTCTCGCAGGCAACGGGCCCGGTGGGTTCACAGAGGTTGTCAGATGGAAGGACTGAGGACCCCGGCATCAGCCCTAAGTCCCCAGGTCAGACTCCCACCCCGACACCGGCAACCACACCGGACCCAGCTGGAGGGCAGCACCTGGTCCAGGTAGGTCCAGCCCTGGTCAGTCTCCAAGGCCACACCCCTGCCTCAGTTTCCTCTGATGCCAGGCTGGGCCACTCTCTGCCAGGCGACTACAGCTCCGGCTCTGGTCAGTGTGCCCAGCCAGCTCTTCTGTGTTCTGGGCAGGGCTTGCACAGCTGTCCTGGCACTGGGGCTCTCCTCCCTCCGGGTCCCGCCCTCTCCCTGCCTCAAGCTCCCCCCCACAGATTTCAGTTCATAGGTCTTGAGTCTGACAACTGCCCCATCAGTTGCTGCTGTGTGGAGGTGGCCACCCACTCCACTTCCCAGCCTTAGTCCCCACGGGTGTCCTTGTTGCCAAAGCTGGCCTCTCTCAGCCTCAGGAAAGCAGGGAAAACACTGGGCACCCACACCTTAGGGCTCTTGAGAAGGCATGTGGGCAATGCATGTGAAAAGCACTTAGCGTAGGACTCAGCACACAGAAGGTGCTCAATAACAGCACCCTTTGCGTTGGAGTCTCATCCATCCTGAAAACAGTGGGAGCATGTATTCTGTTATTTCAACTGGGGGGAAACATTCCCAGCTCCTCTGTCTCTTTAATATATACATATTTTTTTATTTCTAGGAGAGAGAGAGAGAGAGAGAGAGACAGCGTGAGCAAGGGAGGGTCAGAGAGAGAGGGAGTCACAGACTGAAACAGCCTCCAGGCTCCGAGCTGGCAGTCAGCACAGAGCCCGACGCGGGGCTCGAACCCACGAACCGCGAGATCATGACCTAAGCGGAAGTCGGACGCTTAACCGACTAAGCCACCCAGGCGCCCCCTCCTCTGTCTCTTTAAACCCCAACTAATTTCCCCAAATATTACCTAAATGCTCTTAAGTCCTAGCAGAGCGTTCACCATATTAAATGCCACTTATGTAACTAGTTGATGTCTAACTAATGAGTAGGTTACCTGTGAGCCCAGTGACCAAGGTGTGGAGCATCAGATGCCAGTGTTCCCCTTTCACACCTTCTCCCACCACGGGCCTTATCACGTCCAACTTTTCTTCTAACACTTTCCAGCACATAGATTCCCTTCAGACACATGTGGACGGGGAAGATGGTCGCGATTGTGCACTGCAGGTTTAAGGAATGCCAGCCTGGGCCATGCCCCTGTGAGAAGGCTAGCGGAGGTTCCCTGCAGCACATGCCAAGCCTTGTTGCCCAACACACACATGGGTTAGTTGTTTTCACCGGCGTACGCATACCACGATCTTACAGTAGCTGTTTATTTATCCAGGTAATGAATCTAGTGTAAAACCTGTCGTAAGAGATAACGTTCAGATGCTGCAGATGCGGAGTTCAGGTGGAGAGGGTACCCGCCTAATCTCTTAAACTCCATCCTCTGCTCAGATCCCTCTTGCATTCATTGGCTCACACAGTAAACACTCACACTCGCTGAGCTCCCTCAGTGTGCCAGGACTGCTCTAGGCTCAGGGGGCGTAATGGTAAAGGAGGCCGGGGGGCCTCTGCTCTGCGGGGACGGGGCCCTGACGAGCCTGCACGAATTCACAGCTGAGCGAGCTGCAGTGCTCCGGACGGTGGCAGAAGCGGGGAGGACCAGTCTCGCAGCTGACTTCTGCCCCTGGGAAGGCAGTTTCTAGGCTTATCTGACTCGCAGGAGGTATGTGATTTTCCACCAGGCCTCCCGGAGTGCAGGGTAGCTCTTCAGCAACAGGGTGCCCATTCACCCCTCCCCCCGGCCCATGCCACTTGTCAAGCCTTTGCACTCTTGTTTTTGCGGGCTACGTAGGTGTACACTGTCCTCGTCCACCCAGAGCATGTTGCTTCCTTACCGGTTGAATCTGTTAGCCTGTGGATGTGCCCTCATGGAGCCTTCATTCTAGAAGAGGAAAGCAAACATTTAAAATAGAGTTAACACCTACTTTTGTGGAGTGGTAAGTGCTAGGGAAAAAACAAAACAGGGTTGAGCTTCTTCAAATCAGGGGTGAAGCTTGAGGGCTCCCTGGGGGAGGTGACATCTGTACAGAGTGACTGAGTCCACATGGCTTGGGGGTGAGATGGGGCCACTCGGCTCCTTGCCAAAGACCTGCCCTTTTGGATCTTGCATGGGAAAGGCTTCTCTGTAGGGAGCTGGGGGAAGGGCCAAGGCTCTGCTGGCCCTCTGGAGGGAGATGTGGGGCACAGGGCAGGGCCTTCAGGACACCTCATTCCTGGGAGTGTGCGTGTGGGGACGGGGAGGGAGTGGCCACCAAAGCTGTACTGCCTCCGGGTGGATGGTCAGAAGAGGCAGCTGGACAGGGGAGGCTCCAGGAGCCGGCTGTCCCTCCTTCTGTCTGGGCTCTGGGCAGTTGGCCTCAGCCAGAGATCGGGGATGGGAAAGCATCTCATGCCAAGGCCCCAGAGTCAAGGTGACCCATCCTGGAGGCCTTACTTGGGCCCTCCAGTGCAGCACCCACTCTCTACCTTCCGGACTTGGCTCTTCTGAGAATCTTCTCTTTGCCTGGGTCCCTCCTTCAGTCTGGGGCGCTGCCCCTTCCACAGCCTCTGATGACTTGCCTCAACCTGAGGGATTCCTACTCCCCACGGTGTCACCCAAGTTGCCTGGCATCCGTGGTAAATCTTCTATCCTGGTATCGCATCTGCATGTGGGGGGAGGGTCACCTTACCCTGTCCACCTCCCCAGCCTGGAATCAAGAGAAAGGCCAAGCTCCGGCCCCCCAGGTCGTCTTCGCCAATGGGAACAGGAGTGGAGGTGAGGAGCAGGGCCCGAGGGAGGGACCCAAGGGAAGGTGTGTGGGTGCCTCCCCGGGGCCTGTCAGGGCACATCAGAGTCTGTGGGCATGCTTCTGCCTGCCTGGCCTTTGTCTCTGAGGAAGGAGCCCAGGCCAGGAGCCCTGGCGGTTGGCAGGGGAGGAAGGTGCTGGGGCAGGGGCTGTCACTAGCAGGCAGGGCAGGGCGTCTCCTCAAGTTGCTGGGTGGACAGGGTGGGAAGTGGCCGTTGGCCTGGCCCAGGAGGCAGCACTGCTAACCCCCACAGCTGCAGCCGTGGCCTCTGGCCTCTGGCCTCTGGCAGCAGACGCCCCCGCTTCCACACTTTGAGGAGATGAGAGGGCCTCCAGGCGGTGGTTTGCCCAGAGACAGCATGGGGGGCGTCCCCGGCTGGGGGACAGAGCCCCAGGGAGGACTCCCTCAAGGGGTAACTGAGAGCTAAACCCTTCAGAAGGCTAAGTGGTAGCCTGGTCCCCTGGGGAGGTGGGCGGGGGGGGGGCAGTTCATATTGGCCTGGGGACACATGGGCTGGAGCTGGCCAGGGGCCCCCAGTATCCGTGAAGGATCCCTGTTCTTCTCAGACGGACCCCGGGAGCTCCCGGCCAGGGGATCAGGATCCGACTGAGGCAGGAGCGGAGCAGGAGCTTCGGTGGGTGGAGCTGAGCTCAGAGGAGGCCCTGGGAGCCAGGGCCGAGGGGCCCAGCGCCGCACCAGCCGGGGGGCGCCTGCTGCAAGCCGTGTGGAGGGGTCACCCGGACCTGGTGACAAAGCTGCTGCGTCAGGGGGCCAGCGTGGAGGAGAGGTGAGCCCCAGGGCCGGACGGAGAGTCTTGGCCGGGGGCGAGGGGCTGGCACGGGTCCCTTCACTGAGCAAGGGGGGCGGGGAGGGAAGGGCGCCTCTGCCCGCAGGCCCGCCCTGGTCCACACCACCCTCGCCGCCCGCAGGGACCCCGCAGGCAGGACCCCGCTCCACCTGGCCGTGCTGCGCGGCCACGTGCCCCTGGTGCGTCTGCTGCTGCGGCGCGGGGCCGCCGTGGGCGCCGCCGACCGCGCGGGGCGCACGCCGCTGCACGAGGCCGCCTGGCACGGCCACTCGCGGGCGGCCGAGCTGCTGCTGCGCCGCGGGGCCCCGGCCGCGGCGCGCTCGGGGGCCGGCCTGACGCCGCTGCACTGCGCCGCCGCGCTGGGCCGCACGCTGCTGGCCGGCCGCCTGCTGGGCGCGCCGGGCCCGGGCCCCGCGGCGGCGGACGCGCGCGGCTGGACGGCGGCGCACTGGGCGGCGGCGGGCGGCCGGCTGCCGGTGCTGGAGCTGCTGCTGGCGGCGGGCGGCGCGGGCGCGGACGGCGCCCTGGTCGTGGCGGCGGCGGCGGGGCGCGCGGCGGCGCTGCGCCTGCTCCTGGCGCGCGGGGCGCGGGTGGACGCCCGGGACGGCGCGGGGGCCACGGCGCTCGGCATCGCGGCGAGCCTGGGCCGCGGGCAGGTAGGTTCCGGCCCGGCTGCGGGGAGGGCTCGGACAGGCGGGCCCCTCGGACGGACGGAGCGAGACCGGAGGGCGGGGGGAGCGGCTGCCCGGGTTCCGAAGGCAGCCTTGACTATGTGTCTCCTGGAAGCCGGGTTAGGACGCCAGAGAGGCATTCGGACTTGTTTCTGGTGATCGGCAGCCGCAAGTACGTATTGAGCACCAGGAGTGTGCCTGAGTCCAGCGGGTCGCTAGGCAGCGGGGAGGGGGGCAGCTGGCTGCTTAGTCTTGGATTTTGGCGAGGAAGTTTAGGAGAACAAGCGGATGTCTTGGAGTAGGGTCCCTCCAGGGTGGCAGAGGTGCTGGCTCATTTTTACCAAATGGGGAAGCAGCATTGAGAAAGAGTGGGGAGGCCAGATGAGGTGTGGGTGGGTCAGACAAAAGCTGTGGGGCCCCAGCCCCTCACCTGCCTGGGCCAGGGCCAGTCCCTGTCCTCTCTTTCCCTCCTCTTCCAGGACATGGAGGTGCTGCTTGCCCACGGGGCAGACCCCAGCCTCAAGGACAGGCACAGTCGCTCTGCACTCCACAGGGCTGCTGCGGGGGGTCATCTGCCCGCCGTCCAGCTGCTAGTGGCCTGGGGAGCCGAGGTGGACGCGAGAGACTCACTGGGCCTCACACCCCTGCACCATGCTGCTCGGGGAGGCCATGCCGAGGTTGCCAGCCACCTCCTAGACAGCGGGGCGCAGGTCAACGCTGCTGGATGGCTCCACAAGACCCCCCTTCACCTTGCCGTGGAGCACGGCCACGGCCCCACCGCACAGCTTCTGCTGAGCCGAGGGGCTAGCCCCACCTTGAGGACACAGTGGGGTGAGGTGGTCCAGGACCTGGTGTCCGAGGGGGCCTGCCCCAGGCGCTGCCTACCCTTTGCAGAGAGTAGGAGTGGGGGTACATAGGCCCAGAGGCCCTGAGCTGGGCAGAAGGCTCCATGCTCCCACAGCCTTCAGAGTGCCAGGCTCCTCTCTTCTGGGCCAAGACTGCCTGCGTGGACAGAGGCGAGGACAGCTAGAGGTTCCTGGAAGAGGAGGCGGGCAGTGGCTTGACCTCCAGTGATGGGCCGGGGACGGCTCCCCTGCCCCCTGGGGGCACATCACCCCTGCAGCACGCTAGCTCAGAGACTGAGTTGTGGCAACAGATTCGACTAAACCCTGACAGTGTCCCCTGTGTCCATCATGGGGTTGTCACTCTCCGCTGCTCTCTCTGTACATGGGAATGTTCTTCCTGTGTTTTGTTAGGTCCGGTATTTGTCTGCTGACATCCATTTACTACAGGCCCAAAATAATGGCCATGGTTGTTTCCATCTCCCCTGTGATCGAGCCTGCACTCAGAACTGCTGTCTTCCCTCTCCACACCCAGTTGATATTGCCCGTCCTAACTTATCTAGGGTCAGGTACCAGCCAACTCGGGACAGGCCCGACGCACCCAGGACCACGGGATTGCTCAACCAGCCAGTTCTAAACTGCCGCCCTGGCCCTGCCTTACCTTCCTTGTGGGAACTCCAGTAAAGGCTCTGGCCCAAGCTCTCCCCTTGCTCCTGTTCCCGCCTCCGGAGGACACCGGTGTCTCTCCCTGTGGCCCGAGGGGGCATGGCGTGCCCTCGTCTCTCAGGAAATGCGGGTAATAAGAAAAGTATTCTTTTAAATTTTTAATGTTTATTTATTTTTGGGAGACAAAGAGACAGAGTGCAAGCAGGGGAGCAGCAGAGAGAGAGGGAGACACAGAGTCCAAAGCAGGGTCCAGGCTCTGAGCTGTCAGCACACAGCCTGATGTGGGGCTCAAACCCATGAAGTGCGGGATCATGACCTGGGCCGAAGTCGGAAGCCCAATTGACTGAGCCACCCAGGCGCCCCAAGAAATGTATTTTCAATGGCATCAGCTTCTCCCTGTCACCTCACCCATCTCACCCATCTCCATAAACTAAAACTCCGGTGATACAATCGAAACAGAGGGCTGCTGGTCTCTGACTGCCCACCTCTGTATCCTCAGAAAAATCACCACTATTAATTTGATTTAAAACTACAGTTTTTATGGGGCGCCTGAGTGGCTCAGCCGGTTAAGTGTCCAACTTCGGCTCAGGTCATGATCTTGTGGTTTGTGGGTTCCAGCCCCGCGTCGGGCTCTGTGCTGACTGCCAGCTCAGAGCCTGGAGCCTGTTTCAGAGTCTGTGTCTCCCTCTCTCTCTGACCCTCCCCTGCTCACGCTGTTTCTCTCTCAGAAATAAATAAAAACATTAAAAAAAAACTATAGTTTTTCTGAGAGAACAGCTTTATGGGACAGATTTCATTTTTTATTATTTTTAAAAATATTTTTAAATTTATTTCTAGGAGAGAGAGAGACAGCGTGAGCAGGGGAGGGTCAGAGAGAGAGGGAGTCACAGACTCTGAAACAGGCTCCAGGCTCTGAGCTGGCAGTCAGCACAGAGCCCGACGCGGGGCTCGAATCCACGAACCGCGAGATCATGACCTAAAGCAAAAGTCGGACGCTTAACCGACTAAGCCACCCAGGCGCCCCTGGCAATTTCATTTTTAATGTTAACACTACCATCTAGAGCTGGAGTCTGTGTCTCTGCCCCTTGACGTTGAGTGAACTTTTGTGGCTATTCAGGCTGCCACAGTATTGCTGAAATGATGTTATGCGGCCCTCCAGGGTGAGCCAAGGCGATAAGACATCCGCGTCACCTTTCCCTTCAGCCACCTTACAGGGAGTGACTTCCCTGAAGCTACCGTGCTGTGAGGAATCCCACATGCAGCATGGCAGCCAGAACATCAACGTCCTTACGTGACCAAGGTCCTACATACACATCGTCATCAACTTACATCTCTGGCCTTTAATTTGCTGAGATTCAGGGATCCCTGGGAGTCTCATTTGCCCCATTCCCATCACATTGGTAGTTTTGCTGTTTTTGTTTGTTTGTTTAAGTTTTAATTTAGTCTCTACATCCAAAGTGGGGCCCAAACTCCTGTCCCTGAGATCAAGAGTCACGTGCTCTACCAACTGAGCCAGCCAGGCACTCCATTTTTTTTTTTTACAAATAGTTTATTGTCAAATTAGTTTCCACATAACACTCAGTGCCCATCCCCCCCACCCCCCCACATCCATCAGTCCTCAGTTTTTGTCAGCATTCAAGAGTCTCTCATGGTTTGCCTCTCTCCCTTTCCCCCACCATTTCCGCCCTTCTTCTCCCCCTTGTTCCCTCGTCAAGTTCCTCCTAATCCTCCTATACGTGCAAACATATGACAGGCACTCCATTTTTAATGTTCTTGGGCATACCAGGTGCTCTCCTGCCTCTAGTCCTTACACCTGCTGGCTCCTCTGCCTGGCATACCCTTCCCACAGATACGTGCCCGGCTCAATCAGTCACCTCCTTCTTTATGTAACACTATCTTCTCACTGCACTCTCTAACACTATTCAAAATTGCACCTCCCCAAAGGGAAAGCTCCTCTTTAAGTAGAGTGCCAATGACTATAGGAAGAATGATAGGGTCAGAAAAATCAATGATGAATGCTCCAACGAAGGACTGGAAATTAAAAAAAAAATTTTAATGTTTATTTTTAAGAGTGCACGCAGGCAGGAGAAGGGCTGAGAGAGAGAGGGAGACACAGAATCCCAAGCCGACTCCAGGTCTGAGCTGTCAGCACAGAGCCCAACTCGAACTCACAAAATGCAAGATCATGACCTGAGCCGAAGTCGGCTGCTTAATTGAGCCACCCAGACACCCCAGGAGTTAATTCTTCTTAGGAAGAATAACTTTAAAATGGAAAAACCTGTGTGGCGCCTGGTGGCTCAGTCGCTTAAGCAGCTGACTTCGCTCAGGTCCTGATCTCACGGTTCAAGGATTCGAGCCTGGCTTTGGGCTCTGTGCTGACAGCTCAGAGATTGGAGCCTGCTTCGGAATCTGTGTCTGCCTCTCACAAACATTAAAACAATTCAAAAAAATAAAATGGAAAAAACTATAAACAGTTGGTACTATGGGGTAAAGTGCATTGGGGAGTTCGGAGAGGTAGTCTTGCAACTTTTCTGTAATTTCAAAAGTTACAAAGAAAAAAAGGGAGGGGGCGCCTGGGTGGCTCAGTCGGCTAAGCGTCCGACTTCCGCTCAGGTCATGACCTGGCTGCTCGTGGGGTTAGAGCCCCAGTCGGGCTCTGTGCTAACAGCCCTGGGCCTGGAGCCTGCTTGGGATTCTGTGTCTCCCTCTGCCCCTTCCTTGCTCTTTCTCTAAAAACCAAACATTAAAAACATTTTTTTTAAAGTTACAAGCAAACTCCAACTCCCATTCTACCCCCTACTTCATTATTTTTCAAAGTAATGGTAATATAGTGGCATGTTGGTAAAATATACATAAAATTTACCATTTTATCGTTCCAATTTTAGTATACATACTGCTGAAGCGAACCCCCTTTGAGACCATTTTAAAGTGTACAATTCCATGGTGTTTAGCATCTTTACAACATTAGACAACCGTCGCCACCATCCACATTTCATCACCCCAAACGGAAACTGCGTCCACCGGGGGCCACGCCCCGAATACCCCACCCCCGCCTTTCCGCTTATTCTGGGCTTTTCCTAGTAGTGGAACCGCCGACGTTTCTTTCTCCACCGCAACTTCCGCTACCGACGCGCTTCGCTGTGAAGACTGGGAGCCCCGCCGCGTCGACTGCAGCCAAACCCCGCGGAGGGTGCTCTGCGGCGGCCGGTGCGAGCCCCCCGCGTCCCGAGCCCGCCACACACAGGGACGCGCGCAAGACTCGGGCCCCAGCGAGGGCTCCGTGGGCGCCCGCGCCGCCCCGGAAGTCCCCGCCCGGGTGTCGACCCGCCGACCCGGAAGCGCTCGGGCGCCACCACCGCTTCCGCTGAGGGCGGTGCGGCGCGTGCGCGGCGGAGAGGGGGCGCCGGCCAGCGGGTGCCATGGTCTTCCTCGCCGCGCAGCTCTGGCTGCGGAGCCGCCTCACTGACCGCTACTGGCGGGTCCAGGAGGTGCTGCAGCACGCGCGGGTGAGTCGGCCGCGCACACCCCGCGGCGCCCGCGTGTCCTCCCGGCCCGGGGCGCGCAGGCGGGGCGCGGAGCCTGCGGGCCGCGCTCGCAATCCTTTCCCGTTTCTTCACCCAGCACTTTCGGGGAAGGAAGAATCGCTGCTACCGGCTGGCGGTCAGAGCGGTGACCAGAGCGTTTGTGAAATGCACGAAGGCGCGAAGACTGAAGAAGCGGAACATGCGGACAGTAAGCGCGGGCCCGGGAAGGCCGGGCTCGGCCGGCCCCTTCCACCCAACCCTCCCTCGTGGTCCCAGGAGAGTCGCGGTCGCTGCAGGACGGAGGCCCGACTGTCCGACGTCTAAGGCCCATTGTGAACCCAGCGAGACAGGCCGTCGGGTCCTAACTCTCTCCGCCCCCCTCTTAGGGGCTGGCTTCTCCGTCCTCAGCACCACCGTCGCTCTCCTTGTTTCTCTCGCTTCACGTCCGAAACCCCGCCCCAGGCACAGAATCGGGGTATCCGGGAGCCCACCTTCTCCCCACCCACTCCCGCTCGGGCCCGTATGAAAGCCCCCTTGCCAGTCTCCCTGCCACCCACCGCCGCCCTAGTCTACTGCTCTCATCTATTCTCTGCTTAAAGGTCAGTGGCAGCTTCTCATCACACCTCTAACGAAAGCCGACCCCAGGCCGACTTGGGTACTGAGACCTGTCCCTGGCCACCCCATCTTGCTCAGCTGCAGGGCCACTCTTGGCTGCCGACGCGCACCTGGAAGAAGCCTAGCCTGCCTCCTCACAAGCTCTTTGCGCTTCCGGTGTCTTTTGCATTCTGGGTTCCGCCCCACTGCGGTGGGTCTCCCTTACTGTCGTGGACTTAGCGTCCAATGTACCACATACTTGACTTGGTTGATTGGTTATTGCTCCCCGCCCCCAAATGTATTAGGAGGGATCTTTGTTTTTTTGGAATTCTGTAATCTCTGGCCTAGATCAGTCACCCTTCCTAAATAGTGCCTGAATGAATGAGAGGGGATACTTCTGGTCCTTTAAAATCAGAAATGCCTATTAACTGTAGATTTGGATCACACAGCAGGATAAACTATCCCTGTACAGGATGGCCTAGCGTGCAGGAGTGGCCTCTGCATCTCCACTCTGTTCTTTGTGTCTTTTATTTTCTCAGGATGGTAGAGGTGGTGCTTCCTGTGACCTTGTGCAGATCTTGTCAGGCCAAATGTGTATGAGACGACTTGGGAGCAGTCTGGTAGCACAAGTGCACTTGCTGCTCATTGGAGTCGAGGTTCTCATCATGGGGTGGGAGCCGCCTACCGCAGCAGCCTCACATAGGAACTTGGTAGCTATGCAGATTCTCAGGCTGCACCACAAATCTGCTTTAACAAGCCTCTAGTAATTCTGATGCAGGTTCAAACTTTAAAAGCCCTGAAGGAAGAAAATGGACTTGAGTACCATTTTAAGATTGAGGAAAGAATGCCTTAAGAATCTAATCCCTTTTTTTAAGATTTTAATTTAAAGGAAACTAATTTGACAAACTATTTGTAAAAAAAAAAGATTTAAAAACAAAGATAAAAAGGACTTTAGCATTTTTTTCATTTTTGATAGAGACAGAGTGATTGGGGGAGGGGCAGAGAAAGAGAGAGAGACAGACACAGAATCTGAAGCAGGTTCCAGGTCATCAGCAGAGAACCGGATGCAGGTTCTCTCACTCACTCACTCTCCCACTCACTAAGCCACCTATGCACCTCAAACAGATTTTATTTTTAAAGTAATATGTACATTCAGTGTGGAGAGGGGGGGTGTCAAACTCACAAACCCAAGGTTGAGAATTGTATGCTTTACCGAATGAGCCACCCAGTTGCCTCACAATCCAACCCCTTGTTTAACAGGTCAGGTATATGCAGAAACTTTGACATCATTCTGACTTACCTTCCAGATCATTCTGAACCTAACCACCAGCCTTGATTTCCTTGCAGTTTTCAGACCTTTTGATGTGCCTGGAACCTACCCAACTACTCCTTGCCAGGAGGGTCCTCTGGGATGCCTCTCCTTCCCTCCAGACCCTTTTCCCTCCACCTCTGTGAAGTTTCCACCCCGTTTTCATCCCCACCTGGTAGCACTAATATCAGTGGCTATTGTAACTCATCCATGTGTATCTTTTCTACACTGAGCTGTGTCTGCCACAAAATGTTTTGCTCATTTTTGTATTCTTGGGGCCTAAAAATGTGTATTGAATTAATGCTTTACACCTTGGGACTTCCCTACTTATTATTTAGAAGGAAGCTGGCATTTGAATGAAGAGCATCAGCCTTTGCTCCCTGACTGTACCACAGTCCAGTGTGCCTACAGAGAAAGCACTGACTTTTCTATCTTAATTTTTTAAAGTTTATTTATTTATTTTGAAAGTGAGCGAGCCCAAGCAGGGTAGGGGCAGAGAGAGGGGAAAGAGAGAATACCAAGCAGGCTCCATGCTATCAGTGGAAAGTCTAACACAGGGTTTGAACTCCCCTACTGTCAGATCATGACCTGAGCCAAAACCAAGAGTCTGATGCCTAACTGAGCCACCAAGGCGCGGCAACTTCTATTTACTTTTGCAAAAAAAAATTTTACCTGGACTTTTACTTGACTCAGAACTTTTTCTGGGAGTTGTGGATGTAATGCACAACTAGTTCTTTTTTTAAAGTAAAAAATTCATTTTAGAGAGAGCACATGAGTGGGGGAGGGGCAGAGAGAGGAAGACCGAATCCGAAGCAGGCTCCAGGCTCGAACTCTTAGCACAGATCCTGATGCAGGGGTTGAACCCACAAACCTCAGAATCATGAGGTTTGTGGTACTGAGCCAAAGTTGAACACCAAAATGACTGAGCCACCCAAGCATCCCTGGACAACTAGTTCTTAAGCATCTCAAATGTTTTCTTATTTCAGCTCTGGATTAATCGAATTACAGCTGCATCCCAGGAACACGGCCTGAAGTACCCAGCATTCATTGTCAATTTAATTAAGGTATGGTTGAGGATGGTCTGTTGAGGTCTGTAGAAAGTGGCCCAGATGGTGTGGTCTGGTACAGCGGGCAGCAGAGTGTTAGCCCCCTGATGGGTTCTCACGTTGGAGTTCTGGCAGGTTCAGGGACGCCTCACGATGGCCTTGCTTTTGCCTGGTTGGTAGTAGAATTGGAAGTAGGGCAAGTGGTACCAGAACATGAGCTCTCGTGTTTCCTCATTAGGAGAAAAAGCAGGGGCGCCTGGGGGGCTCAGTCGGTTAAGCATCTGACTTCGGCTCAGGTCATGATCTCACGGTTCGTGGGTTCAAGTCCTGCGTTGGGCTCTGTGCTGACGGCTAGCTCAGAGCTTGGAGCCTGTTTCAGATTCTGTGTCTCCCTCTCTCTCAGAAATAAATAAAACATTAAAAAATTTTTTACTTAAAAAAGAAAAAGCAGAAAACTTGGCTTTAACTTTAAAGTGTAACTTCAGAGTCTTACACTGAGATTTCTAATGAGGAAGCAGATGAAATTGAAGCTCCTGGTGTGTAACCGCAGGGTGAGTTTTGGACGGGAGAGATTAAGCGTGTGTCACAAAACCTTGGTAACTGTTGAATCTAGTGATTGTGCTAATCTCTCTGCTTTTGTGTGCATTTAATTTTTCCTTATAAAAGGCAGTGGGTGTGGTGCACCTAGCATGCGGCGCGCCGTCTGGTACTTTGCAAGGGTCCTCCTGCATGGCATCCCCATTGTACTGATAGGAGCTGAGGCTCAGGACGGACTTTGCCCAAGGCCCCAGGTAGTGGGGCAGGAGCCACCCCTGCCCAGTTGGGTTAATACACAGGGATTGTCCTACTTCTCTACTGCTTTTCAAGTTTGTCAGTTTTCAGAAGTTAACCTGCAGTTTTACCTGATAGATTATTTGGTTTGGTTCTTTTGTGGGAATTGAGAATGCCTGGTTTCGTTCCTGACTCCCTTCTTCCATTTCACATACTTCTCTGTGTCTCACTTCACTGTAAAATGAGAGTTGTGATTTCCTCTTTGAAGCTGACTTAAAGGGCTACCCCAGGCCAGCAGCCCTAGTTCTGTCTGGGTGATGGCCGTTGACCCTAAACAAGGTGTTTGGTTTCTTTTAATTTTTGAGAGGGAGTGTGCACAAGGGAAGGGGCAGAGAAAGAGGGGGCAGAGGATATGAAGCTGGTCCCTCGCTAACAGCAGCGAGCCCAATGCAGGCCTAGAACTCAAACTCTGGGGTTGTGACCTGAGCCGAAGTTGGACACTCAACTGACTGGGTCACCCAGGCGCCCCCCTAAACAAGGTTCTTCACTCCACGGCTGGCACCAGGACGGGGTACCGGCATTCTTGTTCATGAGACGCCCCTTGCAGGGATGCCTTCCCCCTGTCGCAGTCCACAGTGCTCCTCCAGCATCCTGCTCTCCACCGCCCCCAACAGACCATGTGTCCCAGGAGGACAGAGGCCGCCCGGGAGCCACGCAGGGTGCGCTTAGCAGCAGAGGTCATAAGGCTGACTCAAACCATAGGACTCTCTGTTGCATTCAGTCTTGCTGGCCCACATTTCTGATGCTGACACAGGCTCTGATTTTCTTCCCAGTGCCAGGTGGAGCTCAACAGGAAAGTACTTGCGGATCTAGCCATCTATGAACCAAAGACTTTTAAATCTTTGGCTGCTTTGGCCAAAAGGAGGCGACAGGAAGGATTTGCTGCTGCCCTGGGGGATGGGAAAGAGCCCGAAGGCATATTTTCCAGAGTGGTGCAGGATCACTGAGGGGTTCCAACACTGGGCTCTTCGCAGCTGAGTGTCTTAGGAAAAGGTTTCCCCTGATGATCACAGTAACTAAAATATGAGGAGCTAAAAATCAGTTCTATCAATGGTGTGTGATCAGGAGTCATATTAATTTGCATTTTAGTAAAAGGTGTGAGACAGACTCCTCTCATTGAGACAGATTCAGAAATCTTACACAGACTGTGCAAATAAAGCTCGTGTGGCGTAAAGCGTTGTGTTCTCTGAGTATGTGTGGGAGGCTGCTAGGGTGAGGGGTCAGCTGAGCCTGTGCTTCCTCTGGGAGCCTTAGGTCTCCTGTAGGGGCTGGATAGGATGGCTTGTGCCAGATCTCTGAACTCTGACCCTGGCTCTCCTCAAGGCTGTGTGGGTGGTGTGTTTAGAACTCGACCCTCGCAACCCCACTCTGACCTTGCCCAGACTTGGCCTTTTCTTCTACCTTTCTTGCCCTCCCCTTGTCTTTACTCTCCAGCAGGGACCATGTTTCTCAGCTCTTGGGCCACCCTGATTGCCAGTTTCAATTTCTCTGGTTTCTTCCTCATTCTCCAGCCCAGTAAGAGCAGTGAGCTGGGTGGCTCTCCCTAAGTACAAAGTCAGGCCCAGGATACAAGTTCCCAACATGCTCGCTACCCTGATGGGGACGAACTCCTTACAGCTCGAACTCTGAATGTCCCTTATGTCCGTCTGCCGCTGACTGCTGCCTTGCAGGGGCATCCACCTTCCTGCCCAGGCCCAGGTCCCTCCCGCTACCGTCTCTTGGTGAGCGGAGTCCACCCTCAGCCTCTCTCACACGTACTTTATGCTCCCCTCTTGGTCAGCTCCGGTCTCTGCCCCTTGCTTCTTGCCACTGGGTCTATAATCGGCCCCATCAGGCCCTGGTCATTCTCACCAAAACCATCTGGAACCAAAATCCAACAGATAACAGTCAGCCCTTGACCCCCAAAGACCATGGACTCCCCTCTTTCGGCGCAGTCTCCCTCTGCTCTGCCCTCTGACCTCACCCACTCACACACCCTCCACCCCAGAGTTCTTCAGGCCCATGGTAGCAGTTCTGCATTTATCTGGCAATGTACACCTGCTTACCCAGACTGAGCGCCCACCTTTCCCCCACTCCTAATGCTCCCATGCTGGGCCCTCCAACCTATGCCAGAAGTCCCCTCAGAGTCCTTCCTGGTTCCTTTCGTGGACTCCGCGCCCATCTCCAGACTCATGGAGAGCCAATCAAGTGGGGAATCTCCTGAATCAGTCCACTTTACTTCATCTTAACTGCTTCTGGCTCCAGTTATTGTACTGGCCTCCTAACAGGCCTTCCTCCTGGCTCTTGTCACTGTATCTAATGAAGGCCACCGGGCCATTTGGTGGTGTGGGGCTGAGTTGTTCACAGTCTCTTGCACCTAGTTTAGTGCCTGGCTATGCATACAAGGTGCTCAACGCACACTGGTCAGTAAATGGGTTTTGATAGACACAAAACTGGGTAGAGCTATCGGCTTTTCCTTCCCCTGCTTAGGGGATGGAAAAACCAGCCAGGCAGTGCCAAAGAGAAACAAGCTGTTTCCTGGGGTTTCCAGAGGAGAGAAAAAAATTCCTCCTTTCCTGTGTGCTGCCGTGGTCCAGAGAAGAGGACATCCTGGAGCTGCCGTCGTGGGGTAGGGGCGATGGGGCACTGTAACCATGTTGTCCATGGAGATGAAAAGAAAGACTGGATTTCGGTTGGCACTTTTGAGTTGCAGAACCAAGTATTACCAGGGGTGAAAGCCGACGGTGGCCTCTGGGTTTGAGAAGTTTGGGGCGGGTGCAGTGTCTGGACCTGCCCCAGCCCCTGCTGCCCCTCACCCAGGCTTTCCTACCATCCTCACGTGGGTTCTGGCACTAGTCCTGGTGAAAGTTTGGGTTGACTGTACGTCAATATCACTAGTACTGCAGTTGCCCCTCTGGTGCCGATGCGATAGCAGTACTGCTGTCGGGTGACGTAAAAGAAGAAAAAACCCTGAAGCTGCACACTCACCAACCCTGAGAGCGCTGGAGTAAGTGATGAGGAAATGGGGGATCAGAATCAAGAAGGGTTCACAAATGCACAAACCCCTTCGAAGGCTCCCCACTGTAAGATAAAGTCCAAGCTCCCTCCCACGGTCCCGGGGCATCCCAGCCTGGCTCCCTTCCCCTCCATCCCGGGAAGAACGCCAGCCTTTTCCCATGCTCTGCAGAAACACGGAACTTAACGTTTACAGTTACTTTTCCTATGGATGTCGCTCTAAAGGCAAGAATTTCAGGAATCTGGTGAGTATCTGCACCCCAAGGCTGCACTCAGCGAGGACGAGAGATAAGGACCCCGCCGTCTGTCAGGTATCAACTCCGGCAAACCGCCATCCCGTGGCTGCGGGCGCGGGCTGGGGACCACTCACCAGCGCACGCACCAGTCTTTTCAGCCTCTGGGCCACCCCCGGAGGCCTCCGCTGCTCCCACGCCCCGGACAGCCCGGCGCTCAGGACGCAATCCTCGCGGAAAGGAAGCCGCCACGCCCCCGCACGCGCCCTCGCGCAAGTCTCCGCGTCCCGCTGGCCTGGAGCGGGGTCGGCCCAACCGCGCGCCGAACCTCTCAGGGCAGGCCGAACCCCCGCCCCAAAGAAGCCCTGGGGCTGCGGCCGGAGCTCTACGAGCTGCCGGGTCTTTGTGCTGAAGGTTCGACGCACTGGGGGGAAAGGGGGAGGAGCACCGCCAGTATTGCTTCCGGGTCGGGCCGCAGACCTGGGTCTCACCCGTGCGCCGCGGGGCCCCTGGGTAACGAGCCCGCCCCCGCCCTCGCTGGTTTCCGGCGTCGACGTCTGCCGCGACGCTGACGGGTAGATTTCTCAGCCAATCGCGGTCAGGCGACGCCGGGCCGCCCGCCGACGGAACCAATGGCACGCGGAGGGGGCGGGGCAGTCGTGGCGGTAGAGCGTCGCGAGGAGCCGCCCTGCCGGGAAGGAACCCGAAGGGGAGTCAGCGGCACAAAATGGCGGCGGCGGCGGCGGCGACGGTCGCGGCTGGGACTCCAGGGCCGGTTGTCCCCGCGACAGCGGCCTGCGCCCCGGGCTCGGGGAACGCGGCCCCCGGGTCGCAGGGGATGTTGATCGGGGACCGGCTGTACTCCGGGGTGCTGATCACCTTGGAGAACTGCCTCCTGCCTGACGACAAGCTCCGCTTCACGCCGTCCATGTCGAGTGGCCTCGACACCGACACAGAGACAGACCTCCGCGTGGTGGGCTGCGAGCTCATCCAGGCGGCCGGCATCCTGCTCCGCTTGCCGCAGGTGAGGGCGCGGCCGCGAGCCTGTGGCCGAGGTAACCGCCGCGCCGGCTCCGGGGGAGGCGGTCGGACCCTTTGTTGGCGGCGGAGCCGGGACTAGCGCCAACCCCCGACCCCGCTCCTGTCCCCGCCGGGGTCCCAGGCTCCGCGCCGATCCAGGCCTAGCTCTCCGCGCTGCCGTGCGTCAGAGGGGAAGAGGGAGGCGAGGCAGCGGCACGCGAAGAGCCTTTGTAGACTTGGGAAACGTTGTCGTGTCTGCTTCTGTGTCGGCCGCCCGAAACCAGGGGACCTCACTGCAAAACCCTGGGGTCGTGGCTTTAAAAGTGAGGGGAACTTCTCTCTTCTAGGTGGCTATGGCTACCGGGCAGGTGTTGTTCCAGCGATTCTTTTATACTAAGTCTTTTGTGAAGCATTCTATGGAGGTAAGGGCTCTCCCCGTTTTCTTTCCCACGGAATTCCGCTGAGGGAGAACCTGGGCTGCTTGTTGGCGGGTTTCTCGGAGGAACAAGAACCTGCCTTCTAGTGGGAGTGCGCTTGAGGGATCAGGGAGCCCCTGGGACCCTAGAGTGGTTTCTCCAAAGCGGCCTTTGCTTTTGGGTCCCCTGTTCGCTGCGCTCTGGCGCTCTTGGGGTGGGAGGAACACATCTGGGTTTGTTGTGTTGCTCACCTTCCAGCACGTGTCAATGGCCTGTGTTCACCTGGCTTCCAAAATAGAAGAGGCTCCAAGACGGATACGGGACGTCATGAACGTGTTTCATCGCCTTCGACATCTGAGAGAGAAAAAGTAAGTCTTTGTCTCTTCGTTTTTGTGGTTAAGTTACGCGACGATTTCTGGGTGTGAGGTGTTAAGCTTGTGCCCAGGACTGGGCCTGCAGCCCGGGGGGTACGCACCAGATGCTGTTTAATGAGTGAAGGAACCACGGCCAGAGAGGCAGGGCGCTGTGGCTGCAGTTTCCTTGGCCTTGGCCTCCGGTTTGCCCGTGCCGGTCTTTCAAATGCTGTAGAGCTGTGTTCTCTGTCTCTGCCCTGTTGCCATTTCAGGCTGGATGGCGCTTTGTTGTGAGGACTGTCCTGTTCGTTGCAGGATGTTAAGCGGTGTCCCCGGTCTCTATGGACTAGATGCTAACAGTTCATCTCTCAGTCCTGGCAGCCAAAAATGTCTCCAGACCCAGCCCTGCGATAGCAAAACTGCCCCGGTTGGGAACCGCTGCCTGGACATCCCAGACTTTATGCTTCCTTTATCCTGATGGAAGTCCTCTGGAAAGTGCAGCCTCAGGCTGTTTCAGTGTTCTGTGTCCGTGGTTCTTTGGTTTTCCATTTGTTCTATAACACACAACACTTGTGTCGTGAGCCACGTGACGTGCTTGTGTGATGAGATCTTGAGACCGGTTCCACGCGGTGTTTGTTGTGCGTCCTGTGGAAAAGGCACACAGGCAGGGTAGCGCTGGGGTTTGAGAAAGACCCTCTGGTTTTGTTAAAGGAAATGAAGCGAACTTCCTAGGCCACATCTATGTTGCTCGTATAGTGGATTTTCATCACTTGGAGGTAATTGGGGTTTGAAAGAAAGACTTTGTTATTTGACCCTTATACGCACGTGTGCTTTGTCCGTGTAGGAAACCCGTGCCTCTGCTGTTGGATCAAGATTACGTTAATTTAAAGAATCAGATTATAAAGGCAGAAAGACGAGTTCTTAAAGAGCTGGGTTTCTGTGTCCACGTGAAGCACCCTCACAAGGTGGGTATGTGGCCCTGCTGTCCCCTGAGCCCACCTGGGCCACTGCTCCCTTCTCACCAAGGTTGAAAACTCTGAAGAGGACTAAACATATTCCTGATGTGGTTTCCCAGTTTATATCTAAGACATCAGAACAGTTACTTACTCGTTAGCCTTCTCGTACTGTTAATTTTAGTGGTTGGTACGTTTTTAAGAGTTCTGGAAGTGGTGTTTTTTAGGTTTGAGCTTTCAAAAATAGTGATGAACTTGAAAATTTGAGTCTGTCAATTTATGTTTTTTTTCCTCAACAGCTAATTTTCTAAAGTTGCTTTAGTGATAGCCTGTTTCCTCTTTTGGGGGCATTGAAGGATTCTGAACCCTTTATTTGGAAATGAGCTAAAGCAGTGCTGTGGCGCGTGGCTGCCGAGGAGCGTGGCTGCCATACCGCCCCGCGGGAAGTTTTATGTGACACGCACACGGATTCCTTTTTAAAAAAGACTGCAATTTGCATCTTTGCTTTTTCCCCCCTTTTTATTGGTGCATTTCTTCGTATCTTTTGTCTCTTGCTTGTTTGATTTTCTGGCATTCATTCAAATTCTTGATTAAGTTACCATGGTTTTTAGAATATCTATTTCATTTGCTGAAAGTATTTTCACATCGTGTCTTGTCTAAGTTGGTGACTAGGGTACAGAGATGCTTAGGACAAGCTGATCTCACTGGTGGAAACTATGTTGAAGATGAGAATGAGAGGCAGCCTTGTGACGGCCATGAAACACGAGGCCGCCTCTGCTGTGGGAGCAGCCTGGTCTCGTGTTTTTGTGCTGCCGGGGTTCGAAAGCAGGTAGCGGAGCCTGTCAGCAAACTCCCCTCCAGCCGAACTGTGCACCGGGCATTTGACCAGCAGCCACCCCTGGGATCTAGCATGAGGCTCATGTTTGCTGCATGGACGTTCTCAAGATCTGGTTTCTGGCTCCTCAGGGTTCTTGGTAATAACTGCCTGACCTGTATTTTCCAGATAATCGTTATGTACCTTCAGGTGTTAGAGTGTGAGCGTAACCAGCACCTGGTCCAGACCTCATGGTGAGTTGACTTTCCTTGTTTTATGAGACCAGAGGGCGTGCAGGCATGTGTTGATTGGAGGCACTTGGGCAGTGGGTAGTCGGTCCCATGACTTGACTGTGGGCTGGAGTTGTCTGAGTGCCCAGTGTTCCTGCTGTGTAAGTTCCAATCAGCCTCCCAAAATACCGGGCACTGGTGTAACGGTAAGGCGGCCCGGACCCTCCCCGGACCCTCCAGCACAGCATTCACTGGGCTTCCCTTTGGGGGCTGTTGATTTGGCACATCAGGATCTTTCCCATGGGTGCCAGCGTTGATGTCGTGGTCTTATATCTCCTGTGAAATTACTTCCAACTGCCTCTTACTAGAGAGGATCTTATGGGGAGAAAGAGGATTAGAAAGTTTTTCTGGGGACTGGTTTATACAATGCATATGTGCTAGAGATGAAGCTTGAAGTAACAGTTAGTGCTGGGTGCTTTGTGAATTTTTTCCACGGAGTTAAGTCTGTTAAGGTCATATTTTTGCTGCCTGAATTGTCTGGTGCTATGCCATATCTAATAGAGAACCTATTTTGACTTTTCTTTTCTGTACTCTTTCAATCAAAGGGTAGCCTCTGAGGGTAAGTGACTAAGACTTCTCCTCTACTGTCCAAGCGCTTTGGTGCAGGGACAGCGGCCGTCCTCAGCCAGTCCAGTGCAGGCTCTCCGCCGAAGGCCGGCTCTAGACGGTGGTATGCTCACGATAGTATAGTGCTGGCCGACTGCTGCTGTGGTTCTCTGCCGGTTGTGCTTCTTGTTAATCCTCTGTCGTGCTTTGGTAATTGTATCGATTAGAGTTAACTGTCTTGACTTGAATTTTGTCCCTTTAAAACTGCTGTACTTGTGCAATAAAGATGCAGTACCTTTGTCTTAAAAATGTTTTCTACGGAAAGCCGTTAAGAATTGGCTGATGGGAATTGAGACTCATAGTGGGATTATGTCATTATTCCTGGAAGTCCTAAAGTTGCTCTTTTCAGCAGCTGAGTATTGACACATTTTAGTAAAAGGTGTGCATCTTTAGATTATTTCATGGACACTTTTATATTGTAACTTAAATATGTAATAAGTTAAAATACATGTCTTAGGAACTTCATTTGTTTTGTTTTTAGGATTTAAAAGTTAGTAGATTAACTTCCTTACTATTTTGAGTACTGAGAGTTTATTAGAACCAAAAAAGTTACTGATGGTTATGTTTATAAAGCGTGTGAACTGTTCACTTGAAATACTCCGAGACCTACGGCCTTGGTGCCATCATGTAGGTGTTTCCTCGATTACCTCTTGATGCCTGGAGCCAGAGCTTCCAGACCCAGGTGCCGCTAGCTGGCATTTGTTGGCTCTGTCCCTGAGAAATCGGAGTGGGTTTGTGTGTCCCCTTCTCCAGAGTTTAGGGGAAAGATACTGGGGGAAGGGGTGGCGGGGGTATCAGTCATATCCTGTAGCGTGACTTGGCTCCCCTGTGGATGTGGCTTGACTCTAAGGCTTTTCATAGTGGGATAGGTTAGGAGCAATAAACGTATGATCTAGTTGACTGTCTTCTCATGGAATTAATCTGTTGTGTTTGCAATATTGATGAAGTGAATATGAGATCTGATTTTGGCATATTTTAGAGAAACATTTAAAAGAAAATGTTGAAATGTAGCCAATTTAAAAAGACTTAAACTTATTAAAAGTGCAGTGTTTTGTATTTTTATATTATCTAAAGTACAGTGTTTTTTAAATGTATTAATTATGTTGAGACTTGTAGTGTTTTGTTGCTTTTGTCTGATTTTATGAATGTTCATTTTAAGACTCCTTATTCAAATGGGACAATTTGGAAACGGTTCTTTGATAAGCCTGAGAAGAGGACTTCCCTTTGGGCATTGAGCCTTCCTCTGCATGATGTGCCCATGCGCCCAGGGGTGTTTTCCCTTTCCAAGTGGACTCCCTCGCGGAACGAGAAGGGCCAGACTCTGAGCGCCTCTTCAAGGAGAATGGACGCAAGAGGACGGCTTGTCTCCGAAGAGCCCTCGCAGGCTGCCTGCTCAGCCCATTCATTTGAGTTTGCATGTTTCTCTGCACTATGGATTTTGAGCATTTAGATTCCTTTCAAGTACATTTCAGCCACTATGGTAGACTTTTTCTCTCTGAGGCATCGTGCTTTGCACGAGAGCAGCCAGAAGTTGAGGGAAAAGTAAAGTTAAAGTCGGTTCTCTTTCATAGCAACATGTGTTGTCTGACATTCAGCCAGCTTTTTAGATTTTTTTTTCCAGTAATTTCCCTGTTTTCCTGTCCTGTACTCACAAAAACCAGCTAGAATGTCTCTCCAGGAATCCTGAGCCTCACAGGACTGTGTAGCTCTAAGCCTAGGAGTAGACCATGTAGACTAGAGATCTTGTGTAGACGGCGCACACGGGTGTCCTGGGGGTGCCCGGGGTGTTGCAGTTCTTCCTGCCTTTGCTTTTCAGGAATTACATGAACGACAGCCTTCGCACAGACGTCTTCGTGAGGTTCCAGCCTGAGAGCATCGCCTGCGCCTGCATTTATCTTGCTGCTCGGACACTGGAGGTCAGTGTTGCGCCACCACCAGGGATCCCTGTCTGTTTCCGTCTCTGTCTCCGGTAAACTTCTCCATAGTGTTCTTCAGGTTGGCTCAGTACCAATAAAAAGCATGTCTCAGTGACCAGCAGGCTTGTATTTTCTGGCCCTAAGAATCTGGTTGGCCGCAAAAAGTATTAACGGTGTTGGTAATCACTGTTGTGTTTACAGATCCCTTTGCCCAATCGTCCCCATTGGTTTCTTTTGTTTGGAGCAACTGAAGAAGAAATTCAAGAAATCTGCTTAAAAATCCTGCAGCTTTATACCCGGAAAAAGGTTCTGTATTTTTTCACATAACATGCATTTGTGTTTGACTAGAGGTATTTGGTTCTAAAAACTGGACTTTGACTCCCGTAGGTTGATCTTACACACCTTGAAGGTGAAGTGGAGAAGAGAAGGCATGCCATTGAAGAGGCCAAGGCACAGGCTAAGGGCCTGCCGCCTGCTGGCACCCAGGTTCTGGACAACACTTCAGGGTTCTCACCTGCCCCCAAGCTGGGTAAGTGTTTGCGTGTGTGGCCTTCCTTTCCTCCAGATTTCTTAGAACTGGGTCTGTTGCTGGTCTGAGCAGTTTGTAGGCACCAGGGTCCCCAGCAGGTATTTGGTGATCTTTGAAATGAGAGGGGTACTTCTTTAAAGGAGTTTTTATTGTTTCTATATTTTCTTTCTCTTTTAAGACTTAATTTGTTAAATTTTCTTTAATGTTTATTTTCTTGGGGGTGGGAGGAGAGTGTGAGCAAGCAGGGGAGGGGCAGAGAGAGAGGGAGACACAGAATCCGAAGCAGGCTCCAGGCTCTGAGCTGTCAGCACAGAGCCTGATGTGGGGCTCGAACTCATATACCGTGAGATCATGACCTGAACTGAAGTTTGAGTTTCAACTGACTGAGCCACCCAGATGCCTCTAATTTATTTTTAAATGTTTGTTCATTTATTTTGAGAGACTTTGTGTGTGAGAGGGGGGGGAGGGAGGGACAGAATCCTAAGCAGGCTCTGTGCTGTCAGGGCAGAGCCAGATGTGAGGCTCAAACTCATGAACCACGAGATCATAATCTGAGCCAAAATCAAGAGGCAGATGCATGGGGCGCCTGGGTGGCTTAGTCGGTTAAGCGTCCGACTTTCGCTTAGGTCATGATCTCGCGGTTCGTGGGTTCGAGCCCCGCGTCGGGCTCTGTGCTGACTGCCAGCTCAGAGCCTGGAGCCT
>NW_024080942.1:1628880-1709525 GCF_003009895.1 Hyaena hyaena
CTCTCCTAGAAATAAATAAAAATATTAAAAAAAAAAAAAAAAAAAAAGAGGCAGATGCTTAACCCACTGAGGCACCCAGGTGCCTCTAGGATTTTATTTTATTTTATTTTTTTAAATGTTTTAATTTTATTTCTAGGAGAGAGAGTGAGAGAGACAGCGTGAGCAGGGGAGGGTCAGAGAGAGAGGGAGTCACAGACTCTGAAAATAGGCTCCAGGCTCGGAGCTGGCAGTCAGCACAGAGCCCGACGCGGGGCTTGAACCCACGAACCGCGAGATCGTGACCTAAGCGAAAGTCGGACGCTTAACTGACTAAGCCACCCAGGCGCCCCATCTAGGATTTTATTTTTAAGTAACCTCTACACCCAACCTCTGAAGCTTGAACTTCAAACCCAAAGATCAAGAGCTACGTGTTCCACCAACTAAGCCAGCCAGGTGCCATTCTTCCTTCTATTTTTATCAGCAAGGGACATGGACAGGTTTTTCAAAATGCCTTGGTCTACCCGGCGCATCTAATTAGCTGGTCTCTTGATGAAAACTGTGTAAATCTGGAGCAGCAGGCTCTGTTGTCGAGGCCTAGAGCTGAGCGTGCTCTGCGCCCCCAGTCCTGAGGGAAGTCAGGTGAGACCGATGGCGATTCTGTGTCTTTCAGGTGCATGGTTAGGTTCTGAGTCCCACGCCGGGAACGGGGAGTCCCCACAAGTCCAACAGAAGTGGTGGTGTCTTGTTCTGCTAGTGTGCTTCTTGTTAGAACAGTTTTCTGATAAGAAACTTCTTAAAGTTTGTTTATTTTTTGAGAGAGAGAGAGATCCAGGGAGACACACGAGTGGGGAAGGGGCAGTAAGAAAAGGATGGAGGATCTGAAGCAGCTCCGAGCTGTCAGCACAGAGGCTGGTGTGGGACTAGAACCCACAAACTGAGATCATGACCTGAGCCAAAGTCGGACACTTACTGACTGAGCCACCCAGGTGCCCTTTAAATTTTTTTTAATGTGTATTTTGAAGCGACAGAGTGTGAGCGGGGGCGGGGCAGAGAGGGAGACGCAGAATCTGAAGCAGGCTCCAGGCTCTGAGCTGTCAGCACAGAGCCGGGCTTGAACTCATGAAGCACAAGATTGTGACCTGAGCTGAAGTCAGACGCTTAACCAACTGAGCCACCCAGGTGCCCCTCTGATCAGAAGATTGTATTTGATTCTAGCAGAATCTCCCAAAGAAGGTAAAGGAAACAAGCCTTCCCCGCTCTCTGTGAAGAATGCCAAGAGGAAAACGGAGGGCATGAAGAAAGCCAAGGCTGACAGCCCGGTGAATGGGTGAGTAACCAAGTGCCCCAGCAGGCCGTCGGGGTTCCGTCGGGGTTGGCTGGAAGGACTTTAGCTCTGAAACTGCTCTCTCCGTGCTCTCAGCTTGCCAAAGGGGCGAGGGAGCCGAAGTCGGAGTGGGAGTCGTGAGCAGAGCTACTCGAGGTCCCCGTCACGATCTGCTTCTCCTAAGAGGAGGTGTGTGCTGCTTGGGGCCCACCGGGGACCTGCACGTGGCAAGGGGGGTGCTTTTCCCAGGGTGGCTGGTGGGGATGTGGCGGCTCCTCAGCGGAAAGTCACTCCTGGTCCTGAGGTGGTTGGGGCGAGTGGTCACCTGCTTAGTGGCAGTGTCCTTCCTCACAGAAAAAGTGACAGTGGCTCCACGTCTGGCGGGTCCAAGTCGCAGAGCCGCTCACGGAGCAGGAGTGACTCCCCACCGAGACAGGCACACAGAGGTGCTCCCTACAAAGGCTCCAAGGTGAGAAGCTACCGAAAGTCCAAGGACTGCAAGTACCCCACCCAGAAGCCGCACAAGTCCCGGAGCCGGAGCTCCTCTCGCTCTCGAAGCCGCTCACGGGAGCGGGCAGATAATTCTGGGAAATACAAGAAAAAAAGTCATTACTATAGAGATCAGCGAAGGGAGCGTTCTCGGTCTTACGAGCGAACAGGCCATCGTTATGAGCGGGACCACCCCGGGCACAGCAGGCATCGGAGGTGAGGCACGGGGCGCCCAGAGCGCTGCCCTTTGACCCTTGGTGTGCACGCCTCGGCCTGACTGGCCCCATGGTGCGACTCTTTTTGGAGTCTGTTGAGTGGCTGTTGACTCTGGACCTTGTGAGGAGTTTGGAGATGGAATCGAGAGGCCGGCGAGGTGCCCTGTGGGCCGGCCTGGGCACTGCATACACGTGTGCCAGCACAGGGCCCACCTCAGCAGCAGCCCCACGGCAGCTGCGTGCGGAAGCAGACGCGTGCGTCCTGGTGGTGTGGCTTGGTGCTAACGACAGGCTGTGTCTCCACTCCTGGACCGATACTGAATTACGTTAAACCAAGAAAATGACTTTTAGAATCTTTGCCTATATTAGGTTGTACTTGTGTACATATTTTGCAGTGTTTCACAATGAGAAAATGGCCTTAACAGCCCCTTATTCTCTATCCACCTTGTAAATAAACATGTGTTTAAAACAAGTTAAAGCTATATATGAAAACTCAGAACTTGAATCCTGTCAGCTTAAAACTTGTGTAGAGAATTTGGATTTTTAAAATGTGAAGGTATTTAGATCTGTGTTGAAAGTCGTATATTTTTATCTGTGCGATGCTGAGTGCAGGCCACCAGCTCCTAAATAGAGAAGTTTCCTATATATGCATTTTATGTGGTTAAATAAACAATTCTCTCTACTCAGGACATTTGGGACGTTAAAGAATGTGTGGTTTTGTTGTTCTGCTTGCTTGTCCCCATGCACAGCCCGCAGCACCGCCCTAGTGCTGCGTCTGCGCTGCCTGCGCTGCGGGCTCTGATCTCACTGAAGTGCGCATTTCGTGTTGCGCTGCGGTGCGGCTGCTGCTCCCCGGAAGGCGGGTCACGAGCCTGAGCCGTCTGTGTTCTGACAAAGGCCGCTTCCTTGGGGGCTGAGAAGAGAAGGCTGGCAAAGGACAAAATGCTTCTGATGTCCCCCTGCTCTGGAGGGTCAGCGTGGGTGTGTTAGGCTGGTGGCAACCAGGAAGGCACCCGGAGCATTAGCCCTGGAGGGTGTCCTGCAGAAGAGGGGTTTGGTGAGCAGGGAGGGTCTTGGGGCCGTTTCCCAGTCCTGTCAGAGCTCTAAGGATTGGGGGCTGACCTAGGCCCGGCGTCCTCCCAAACCAGTGCCTCCGGGTGGGTGGGAGGCAACTGGACGCGGCCTTCCTGGGGTCTTTGGCCCGGGAGAAAGGAGCCTGCAAGTCAGGAAAGTCCAGGAGCTGTCAAGGTGGCAGGGTGGGCACAGGGCCTGGGTGGCTCACCCTGATGACCAAATCGTCAATGCCTGAGGCCGTGCACCTGGAGGGAGGCACGCTCGCGAGGCATTGTCACCTTCTGACCCGAGCGACACCTTCTGACGCCCGTCCTGGAGCTGGGCCTGTTGCTGCCATCCGCCGGCCTTTCCTGCACTCAGTGCTTCGCCAGGTCGGGGCCTGGGGAGGACCAGGCCTGGCCACTTCCCGCCGAGACCTGATGGAAGCAAAGCTCGGAGCAGAGCCAGGGACTCCCGAGAACCCCCGCTCCCCGCGCGCCTCTCCTACCTGGCCCCCTGAAGGTTCACTGTGGGGACCCTGTCCATCCTTGCCAACCTCAGCGAGAACGGGCCCCGGTAGCCCCCTGCCCTGAGGAGCAACACGGGCGCGGCCGAGCCCAGTGCTCCACGGAGGCCGCTTTTGGTTTTTGGCAAGAACTAAAGTTTCTAATTCTTCCCACAGGCACAGCAGGGAAATTTGCTTTCAAAAGGGAAAAAATACGTATCCCCTTAAGCAGAAGAGGCGCGGCCGCCTTCTCAGATCCAGCGGGCAGAGGAGGCCGCCGGCCTGGGGTCCAGCACCCGGCTCCGCGCCCCCGACTCCTGCGAGGCCACGCCCCAGGCCGCGGAGGAGGAGCCTGGGCGCTTCGCTTACAACCCCAGGGGGCGCAGCAGCCCGGTCACTTCCGTCGGCCCAAGAACTCTTATTTCCGTCGCCGGGCCAACGCCACTTCCGCCCGCCTCGGACGCCGGGCCACCGGCTCATCCGGAAGTAAAGCGAGGTCGGGCCAAACAGGCACACAGGGCGTCCCTTGGGATTGTGGGAAATGTAGTTTTCTCGCCGCAGGTAGAGCCTGCGGGCTGTGGGCGGGGCATGCCGCTCCTCTGGCCGGAAACCGCTGCCTTCGCGACCCGGCGGGACCTGAGCCGACGCGGAGCGGGACGCCGTGGCGGCGCCAGGGGGCGCAGGGAGCAGGTACCGCCAGGCGGCCGCACGCGGGGCTCGGGGCCGGTTCAGGGACGGACCGGAAGTGCCAAAACTAGGCGGCAGAGTGGTCAGTTGAGTCACCCGGGTTAGGCCCGGGGAGGCTTGGCGCGAGCCCTCGCCGGGGGGCTGTGGGGGGGGTGCGTGGCGCGGTCGGGTGAGGCTGGGGCCGGACGGGGACCGCCGCCTCGGGGCCTTGGACCCGTGGCTTCCGTGCCTCCGAGCGTCGGCTCCGCCCCCGTGGTGGGTCCCTGGGGTGAAGCCGAGGCTCGGAGAGGGTCGGCGACTGCTCGGAGTCGCGCAGCTGCGCAGTGGGGTTTGTGCCCCAGGCTGGCTGTTTGGGGGAGCGAGCCCTGTTTGAAGTGGCATCCTCACCGTGGGCGAGGGTAGTGACGGGTGGCAGGAGTCCTGGCCCCTGCAGGCGCCTCCCGGCCACTCCCGCGTGACCTCCACGCGCGCCCACCTGTATTCCAGCCACCCTGAGCACCTGAGGCCGCCGCTGTCCACAGACCATGTTCCTGGTGCGCCTGACTTCTCGGCTGCTCAGGGCTGTTCCTCGGGCAGGTAAGAGGCCCCGTGAGGCAAGGCAGGTGGGCAGATGCACAGCTGGATGAGGAGCGTGGGGCTGCGTAGTCCCGACCGCCCCAGCCTGCAGAGCCTCGCCACGCAGACTCCCCTGTAAACATCCGAGTAACCAGGGAAGTCTGGCCTGAGAACGTGAGCAGGAGTTCCACAGACCCGGGGTATGAGTCAGCCTGGTCAGTGGTGACGGTTCTGCTCCCCGGTGCGTGAGGCCGGGTTGGCTGTGCTCGGGTCCAGCGTGGCTGCTTGAGTGGTAACTGTGCCATCCTGTTTCCTGCAGGTTGCATTCGGCCCGGGCCTGTCTCAGGGGTGCTAGGCAGGTGTGCCTGTCGGCCCTGCTACAGCACGCGGCCAGCAGGCCCAAGTGGAGCGGCCTCCACCCCTGGCAGGGGGCTCCAGCTGCAGCTGGAGGAGATGCTGGTCCCCAGGAAGATGTCCATCAGTCCCCTGGAGAGCTGGCTGACCGCCCACTACCTCCTGCCCAGACTAGCCGCTGGGGGCCCAGGGACCGTGGCTCCAGCCCAACGCTATGAGTGTCCACCTAACCAAGTGGGGGAACGGGCTGAGCAGGAGATAGAGGGAATCTGGGATGCACCCCGGATGCAGTGCAAAAATGTACTGAAGATTCGCCGGCGGAAGATGAATCATCACAAGTACCGCAAACTGGTCAAAAGGACTCGGTTCCTGCGGCGGAAGGTCCGGGAAGGACGCCTGAAACGGAAGCAGGTAAGTGTGGGCCTCACAGCTGAGGGCTGGGCAAGGTGGCTGAGAATGCGTGGCTGTGCCACAAACCAGTCCGTGGTCCCTCCCTGTGCCTTCGCAGATCAAGTTCGAGAGAGACCTGAGGCGCATCTGGCTGAAGGCAGGCTTGAAGGAAGCCCCTGCAGGCTGGCAGACTCCCAAGATCTACCTGAAGGGCAAATGAGGCTAGCACCCCTCCCCCCCCGTTACTGCTGGTGATCCCTTGTAATAAATGTCCGCAGAGCGCAGCTGTACCCCGCTGCCCTGGGTCCTCTCCTGCCTTGTGTGACCTGTCTCAGGACTGATGCTGGTGCCAGCCTCTGGTTTTCTAGGGGCCCCAGGGGCCCCAGGGTGCAGATTGGTGTTTCCTTCCCCACAAGGACCTTTGTCTTGGTGCCAAGGCTGCAGGAGTGACAGCCTCTCTGTTGGTGAATGTCTGTTGCCGGAACAGCGGTCAACAGCCCAGCCCCCTGTTCCACTGGGGGAGGCAGACTCTTAGTGGACACGCTGATGGACCGAGTACCAGGGGGTAGTGTGGTGGGGGGAGTATCCAGACTGAGATGAGTGTGATTAGGTTGTAAGATGGGACAGGAAGGGCCTCACTGGGAAGACTGGGGGAAAGGGACAGGCCGTGTCCCCAGAGATGGCGCGTGGTGCCCTGCCGGTCCCATAGGCCTGGGCCTCAAGTGGCTCTCGGAGCTGTCCTGCTCAGCTAGGGCTGGGGACCCTTGGTCTCTTTGGGCTCCTTGGCCTCTGCAACCTCATGGGACCCTGAGTGGGGGCTGATCCGGACAGGATGGTTGGAGGCATGTGCTCTCACAGGTCCAGGGTTGGGTCTCACGGAGGACAGGGTGCTGTTCGTGGAACTGTGGAAACCCTGGAGCCTTAGCGTGAGCCAGTGGCCCCCAGTGATTGCAGGTTCCTCCCAGGTGCAGAGGGTCCCATGATCCCTGATGGTGGAGGGCGGGGGACCTGGAGCGGCCCGTGGACCCCTGCATCCAGGCTTGGCCAGGGCTGGGCTGCAGGCAGGGGAGCCTGGTGGAGTGCCACGGATGCGGGTGAGGCTGGTTCTCCGCATCCGCCCTGCTCCCTGGTGGCTGGTGTCCTCCATCCACCCCACCACCCCACGGACGGCAACACCACTACTCACCAGGGCTGTAGGGACTTCTCGCCTTGTTATAGAGACGTGTCTGGGGCCGGGCTCGAGTTCTCAGCAAATTACGCAGATCTCGGGGAGGGCTTGAGCGTGGGTTACCCGGCAGTTTCTCCGGAATGGAACGGACCACATTGTGTTTCTCACCCCCCATTGTTTCAGCGAGCCAGGCGGGCCCCTGCCCTGTGCGTGCCGGCCAGCCGGCCAGCCAGGTAAGCAGGCTTCTGACAGCTGGGCCCGTCTGGGTCCCTGTCCATCAGGGGAGACGGCTCACGGAACTGCTGTGTGTGGTGGATAATGAGGGCGAAGCTGGCCGTGATTTGGAGGGGAACTTACACCACTGAGGGTACAGGCCTGCTTCCGCACTTGGGCTCCTGGCAGCCCCCAGGGGTTGGGGCTGAGGACCAGGACAGCCAGAGCACGCTCCCGGCCCAGTCACCTGAGAGGGCCCGGGAGTGGGGGTGGGGGTCCCTGAAAGGCTCCCAGCTGGGATCACATGCAGCCTTCTTGGGTCTTGGTTTCCCCATGTTGGAGGGGGGGTGGCGGTCAGTGGTGCCAGGACCCAGTGGTGGAGCCTTCTGGGGTGGGAGGGCACCATGCCCTGTTAGTACCAAGTCTGGCCTCCGCTCCGCCCAGCCTCCAAGCAGGGCCTCTGCCTGCCAGTGGAGCCCGTGGCCATGGCTGCTGAGCAGCTGCTGCGCTCACAGGTCTCCTGGGCGCCCAGCTGCGGTAGCTGCCCCGCTGCCTTCTGGCCGGTGAGACGGGCAGTGGGATGCTAAGTCGGTCTGTCATCTGGAGACAAAGCCTCTGTCGGGAGCTGGGCTGGGCAGGTTCCAGTGAGGGTGGTGACTGGTCGGCCTGTGCGGGAAGCCATGGACCCAGGTCCTGGCACCCTGGGCGCGCGCACCGACCTCTCTTCGGTGGGTGCCGGCTGGGGGGTCCGCTGGAGGTAGGGCACCTGGCCGCCCGCCCCTCGCTGTCTCTCTGGGGTGTGGGGGGCACTGACAGTGGGCGGGGGCCGGGAATGCTGGCAAATGAGCGCACCGGACAGCCCCCGCTGCAGAATGAATTGCCTCAAACATCAGTGGGACTCCGGTTGAGACCTCCGCTCCGGGTCTCACTGATGCTGTTGGGCCCCCCCCGAGCCTGCCCAGTCCCCGCTCCCTCCTCCCCTGCCACCGCCTGGGCTGCACATGTGCACAGCCCCTCCTGCCCGTGGCTTGGACGTACTTGGGCCTCAACCACGACCTCAGGAGGCAATTTTGGTGTTTTTATTTTTATCTCTGCAGTTCCTCCCGGACTGTAAGAGGCTGCCCCTCCTCTCCCCTGTGGGGCCTCCGCCCTGCCCCCAGCCTGTGGGATGGGCAGCCCCCTCTTCCTGCCAGCCCGAGGGCTGAGGCAGAGGGGTGTGCCAGCGTGCCCCTCCTGCCCCTCACTTTTCCCGGGGCTTGGGCTCTGGCCAGGAGAGGCCCCAGCCAGGGCCGGAGCAGCTGGGGACGCTCTCAGGCACCTGCTGGGACCCTGCCTCCTGGGCCCAGTGTGGAAGCGGCTCTGAGCTCGGCCCCTGTGCCTTTCGCTCTGCTGCTCCGCGTCTGGGGCACAGCCAGTGTCTTCTGGCCTGGGTGCTCCTGCCTGCACGGTGGGCCAAGAATGGAACCAGACAGGCCGAGGCTCCCGGGGAGGATGCGGGGGCCGGACGCGGGGCCCTGGGAGGGGCTGGTTGTGGCCTGCCCGTGGCAGGTGCACGGGAGACAGCGTGCGTGTGTGCGGGGCCCCTGAGCTCTGAACGGCTGCACTCCCCGGTGTCCAAGGAGCATGCAGGCTGGCGAGGGCGACTGAGGCTGGAGAGCGAGGCCTGCTCCCTGCGTGGCCACCGTCAGCCGAGCTTGCCGAGGAAGGTCACTGGAACCTGGGTGGGCAGGTAGGAGGGAACATTCCTCTCTGGGGCCGAGTTTTGGGAAAAGCTCTTGCTGGCCTCTAGGATGGAGGCCAAGGAGTCCAGACCTGGGTTAGCCTCAGGGTGAGGGCCAGAGGGTGACAACCCCCATCACCCAGCTAGGCGCCCAGAGGCCAGCCCATGCCCTCATCAAGTCCTGTCCATGGCTGGCCTCAGCCTCACAGGGCCATTTGGATGAGGAGACTGCCCTAGGGCACTGGGGCACAGGGGCTGAGTGTGGCCAGAGCGGGGCCTGGAGCCCAGGGAGGCTGAGACTTGGCCACTTCCGGGGGTGGAGTCTGAGCAGCATCTGGAGGCTTGGGGGTGCTACGTGTGCCCGTGTGTGTTGAGGATCACTCCCAGGTGTGCAGGGGAGGCAAGCCCTGAGCACAGCCCCCAGATGACCCACAGGACAGGGGAGTGGCTCTGGGGGTGTGGGAGGCAAGCCACAGGGCTGCCGGGGCTCCCTGGGGCCAAGGCTGAGGTGAGGGAGGCCTCGGGCGGGCGCAAGCCTGTGCCAGCTCCTTGAGAACCTCCAGAACGTGGTCAGGACCAGGGCCAAGTAGGGTCCCCAGGTGGCATGAATAGTGCATGCGTCTTGTAGAGGGTGCCTCGGCTCAGCAAATTTGGGAACACAGGTCACCTACGAGCGGACATCGGGTGAGTGCCCTGGGCCCGGCAGTCCGTGCCCTGCATCCTTGCTCCCAGGGCTGCTGTGGCTGGAGGGGCCCCCGAGGCCAGCAAGACCCTCTCCGGACAGGGGTCGCCTGCCCACCGCCTGTCCCAGCTGTGAGGGGTCGGGTAGTCCCTGGGTCGTCTGCACCCAGACAGGGGGGCTGGGTGGGATGGGCTCTGGGCCCCTCCCTCTGCAAGAGGAGTCCATTCACTTTGGTCGTCTTGGTTTTGTTATTTTGTGTTTACAGTTGGAGTTTTATTTTTTAGCTTTCTAGCTGAAAGAGTTCATTCAAAGCCTCCTGCCCAGCCAAGCTCACAAAGCTGACAGGTGTCTGCACTTGGCCTTCTTTGTTTTTCTAGGTCATGACACTCCTCATTCTCAGAAAACAGACCCCAGTTACAAAACATTCTTTTTAAAATTTTTATTTTATTTGAGAGAGAGAGAGAGCTGGGGAGAGGGGCAGAGAGGGAGAGGGAGAATCTTAAGCAGGATCCATGCTCAGCACGGAGCCCAAGGTGGGGCTCGGTCCCATGACGCTGGGATCACGCGTGACCTGAACTGAAATCAAGAGTCCCGATCGACCGACTAAGCCGCCCAGGTGCCCCTACAACACATATTCCTCTCTAGCCAGACCACAGCCCTTGTCCCGGACACAGCCCAGGACACCTCTGGCTCCACCCTGGCCCAGAGTCGGCCCCCTCCCCACACCCACCAAGGGTACAACCGGGCAAAACCCCTTGAAAGGCCCAGCCCGACAGAAGCCCGGAGCCTACGTTTCTCCTGGTGCCTGGCCCCTCCCTCCCGTGGAGAATGAACTGTGTCCTGCTGCTCTGCTCTCTCTGTCGAGGCCACGCCACACCCACCGCCCAGGAAGGTGGCTGCCGGTGAAGCTGTGCCACGCGGCTGAGGACCACGCAGAACCCACTGCCTCACCTGGCTTCCCGATACCGACCCAGCTCCCAGCACTCCCGCTGCTCGGCTCAGCTAGGGCACCTTCCGCTTCTCGTGCCGCCGTTTCTTTTCCTGTTTTGTTTTTGCATGTGTTTTTCTATTTATTCAAAGTCTCAGTTTGGGCCAAGTCATTAAGGAATCATTCACCTGGCGCCCCCCTCTGGCGCCCCCCCCAGGCTCCCTTCGGGACGCTGTTCCCTCTCTTCTCATGGTTTCATCCCTCTGTGGAGGGGGGAGATCATAGAGCAAGGATTAGGTTTTTTTAAAAATTAGTAGTGGGGCACCTGGGTGGCTCAGTCGGTTGAGCATCTGACTTTGGCTCAAGTCACGTTCTCATGGTTCATGGGTTTGAGCCCCGTGAATGGCTTTGCACTGACAGTGTGGAGTCTGCTTTGAATTCTGTCTCCTCTTCTCTTCCCCTCCCCCGACTGCTCATGTGTGCACACTCTCTCTTTCTCAGAAACAAAACACTGAAAAAAGGTAAAAGTACATAAGCATTAGTAGTAAGGATGGCACGTGAGTGGGTCCCCGCACCACGGCTGCTGTGTTGGCTCTTGACAGGAATGACTTCTTTTCACAGCAAATCTGTGATTCGCCCGTTTTTTTAAGTGAGGACCCAAGTACAGAGGTCAACTTGTACAGATGGTGAAGAAGCCATCCATGACTCAGCTGCAAGTCTGTCTGACCCTAAAATTTAGTTTTAAAATATTTTTAGGGAAGCTGTGTTTGAATGTGCCTACGTAGCTGTGTAGTTCAACGGTGCTTGTGAAAACCACCACGCCACCTGCCCCAGAGGCAACTGTCGCTCTCGTAGACGATTCTTCTGGTATTTATTGTCATAACTTTAAATTGGTGGCTTTTAGATTTTTTACAGTTTATTTTGAGAGGGAGCAAGCGAGTGAAGGAGGGGCAGAGAGGGGCGCTATCAGCGCAGAGCCAGAGGCAGGGCTCAAGCTCACAAACCCTCAAGGGCATGTTCATGACCTGAGCTGACATCAGGAGTCCGATGCTTAGCCAACTGGGCCACCCAGGCGCCGCCCCCCCCCCATAATTTTCATTATAAGTATGTCCTGGGGGCACCTGGGTGGCTCAGCCGGCTAATGTTCGACTTCTGCTCAGGTCGTGATCTCACGGTTCACAAGTTGGAGCCCCGCGTCGGGCTCTGTGCTGACAGCTCAGAGCCCGTTGCTGCTTTGGGTTCTGTGTCTCCCTCTCTCTGCCCTTCCCCTGCTCACGCTCTGTCTCTCTCTCCCTCCCTCAAAAAGAAATAAAACATTTAAAAAAAAACTTTTTTTAATGGAGAATGTGACAATTCCAAAGAAAAAAAGAAATTGGTCTTCTAATGCCTTAGGAATGTTCACCATTTAAGAAAAGACATTTTCTTGCAGAATCTATAGCTCAAAAGAAAAAAAAAAAAGCGGGGGATAATGGTTGATTGTTGGATAAGAAGCAAAGAGATGTAAATTCATACAGGGTGCAAATAATGCCAAGGAGACTTCATGTAACCATTACTCCAGTGGTGTTTAAATGTCAGGCTGGAAAATGTGGAATTTAACAATATGCATTCGAAAAATTTCAAGTAGTATTTTTTTTTTTTCAATATTTTTATTTATTTCTAGGACAGAGAGAGACAGCGTGAGCAGGGGAGGGTCAGAGAGAGAGGGAGTCAAAGACTGAAACAGGCTCCAGGCTCTGAGCTGGCAGTCAGCACAGAGCCCGACGCGGGGCTCGAACCCATGAACCACAAGATCATGACCTAAGCGAAAGTCGGACGCTTAACCGACTAAGCCACCCAGGCGCCCCTCAAGTAGTATTTTTAATCAAGATGAATCTTTGGACAAATTAGAGTGGTTTTATAATTTTGATTTAAAACAACTATGCGGGGGCCCCTGGAGGGCTCTGTCGATTGAGCATCCGACTTCCACTCAGGTCATGATCTCGCGGTTCGTGGGTTCGAGCCCCCCGTCGGGCTCTGTCTGTGCTGACAGCTCAGAGCCTGGAGCTGCTTCAGATTCTGTGTCTCCCTCTCTCTCTGCCCCTCCCCCATTCGTGCTCTCTCTCTCTCTGTCTCAGAAATAAATTTAAAAATAAATAAAACAACTATGTGCACATAAGATAATACTGTAGCTCTGGGAAGAATTGGGCTATTTATCGATGATGCAAAGCTCACTTAAACTTTCCTAAATTTCCTGATCTGGTTTTATGGGTCAGGTAAGTTATTTTCCCAAAAAAGTATTTAAGGTCTGGAGCACCTGGGTGGCTCAGTCAGTGACGCATGACTTCTGATTTCTGCTCAGGTCATGATCTCACGGTTCGTGGGTTTGAGCCCCACTCTGACAGTGCAGAGCCCACTTGGGATTCTCTCTTCCTCTCTCTCTGCCCATCCCCTTGCTCGTGGTCTCTTTCTCAAAATAAATATGTAACATTTGGAAAAAAAAATTATTTGAGATCATGTAAATGTACACATTGTCTTAAAATAACTGATCTCTGTCATGAAAGATGTCTTCTTGCCAACCCCAGTGCTCTGAATTATTTGCGTTTCACTGTGCCGCTTATCTCTCACGTCCTGTGGCGCACTATCCTTGAAGACGTCACGGCCATCTCCCTGTGCACACGCTGCCAGGCAACGGGGCCGTGCTGCTCCTCCTGCTGAAGGCTGGGGTCTCCCTCCCTCCCCCTGAGGGCTGGGACCTGCCCGGACCTGCGGGCGTGGCACCCTGCAGAGCCTGGGCCTCGGCGGGGGGAAGCCTGGACTGGACTGCTGAGCACCAAGAAGTCGTGCGGAGAGAAGGGGCCACGTGGGCAGAGAGGGAGGGCTCGTGGAGAGCGGCCCCAGCTGAGGGCCACCCTGAGGCCCCAGGCGCCAGAGCGAAGCCGTCTGGACCCTCCGGCCTGAGTCGCAGCATCGCGTCCAGCGCCGCACGAGGCACAGACCAGCTGCCCTGCCTGGACTCCTGACCCGCAGAATCGTGGGCAGTAGAAGGTCACGGACACCCCACGCTGTGCGGTAAGGGCTGGGACGCTGCCAGCTACATTTCTGCTTTACCTGCATGAGCGACCTGGAATTCTCCTGCCTTTATTTAATGAGCACGGACGGGTGGGCGTCGTCCTTCTGTCTGGACCACAGTCCAGCACAGCTTCCCTTTCTGGCTGCACTTGTTCCGTTCTGGGGCCTCACGGATGACAGAGCTAGAAAACTCGGGTGTGTGTACTGACTCGGGTGTAGACAGACACAGGTCTGTGCCTAACGTATGCACGTGCGTTCACACCGCACTGGACATGAGCACTGGTGTCTCCAGCAGGAATCCGTGACCACACGGATCATTCCAGCCACCTCTCCTTCCTTAACCCCCAAGCACTGAGAACCCGGCGGCCACCCGCTTGCCTCACCGTTTGATCCTGGTGTGCGCCTCCCTTTGCCTGGGAATTGATGACCACGGTGGGGGGGGGGCAGCGCGAGAGCGGGGGTGGGGGGGCAGCGCGAGAGCGGGGGTGCGCTTCCTTTCCTCTGGCCCTACAGGCTCGCAGACTGTCGCCACAGTTACTTAGGCCAGCGCTCCCCCACCCCCTCCAATGAGCTCATCTCACTCGTAATGTCCTTTGCTTGTTTTTGTCACTTTCTGATTCTCCCAACTTCCTAAATGAGTTTTTAAAAATGTGCCTGTCATTTTTCTTAATTTTTTAACATTTATTTATCTGAGAGAGAGAGAGAGTGGAGGAGGGGCAGAGAGAGAGGGAGACAGAATCCAAAGCAGGCTCCAGGCTCTGAGCTGTCAGCACAGAGCCTGACGCGGGGCTCAAACCCATGAACTGCGAGGTCATGACCTGAGCCGAAGTTGGATGCTTAACCGACTGAGCCACCCAGGTGCCCCAAAATGTGCCTGTCTTGAGGTTCACTGAGAACTGTGTGGTTCCTTGGGTCTCAATAAACACACAGTGTCGCTTACGTACCATCACAGTAATGTACAGGGAGGCTCTCTCGCTCTAAGAAATGCCCCGTGCCCCCTGCTCACCCCTGCTCACCCCTGCGTTGTAGTTTTAAGGTGGTTTGTTATGCATCAAAGGCTACAAGAAATATCTGGCTATACATCGAAATTCCCAAAGATCGAGACTACAGAAGTGGTGACCACGATATAAAACACTTTTCTTGTTTCACGTGGTCTTGTTTGGATGGTAAAGCTAATGTGATATACAAGCCGTGTGATACATACAGCTGAGTACAGGTAACCTGAAGCTGACAGTTTAAACACCTTATCTAAAATATAAACGTTTCTGGACACGCAAACACACAAAGGTAGAGGAACGTTGTTAAGTTGAGAAAATGTGTACGTAATGAAGAGAAAGGAAAATGCTTGCCACCTCTCTGGATCAGGAAAAAACGTCTCTGACTCCAGCTCAGCCTCCCTGGGGCCCCTCCTCGGTCTCGGGCCGATCCCCACCGTGGCTCGAGTGTGTCTTACCAAACCGTCTTCACATCTAAGAGGGACAACGCTCCTGGCAATCGCTTACCCTTGCGCTTGCCGGCGATATTGTCGCCCTGGTTAAAACCACAGCCGAGGCGACCGCGTTCCTACGTGGCCCCTCCTGCGCCTGGCGCTGCCTTCCCGAAAGTCAGAAACCGCAAAGCTGGCAGCATGCCCTCCGCGTCACCCGCCTCCTGGGCTCCCGCAGCTGTGGCAGCAAAGGCCACCCTCTGAGTGTATAAAGGGAGGGATAGTACAGGTAAGTAGGCGGTTTATCGTCGCTGTGGTGTAAGCAAGTCAAATAAAAATTGCTGTACTGTGGGGAAGTCAAATAAAAATTGCTCCACCTTCCTAGGCTGCTAATACATAAAAGCAATGCCGTCATTATTGCTACGTTTGAGCAACGGTGCACGTTCATGTCCATGGGTAGGACCGGCATAGTAACGCCCACAGACCGGCTTTGCTTCCGTTCGGTGCCCTCGCCAGTCAGCGACAATCGGGACCCTGGACGCGAACAGAAAACCCCCCGGCAGTTTGTAGTGTCCCCCAAGCTCATCACACGGTCTTCATCTCAGAGCGATTGTTGACCAAACCCTTGGAAAGTACGTTACAGCTGAAGACAGGTCTGCTCTCTGACCTTTGGCTGTGCTGTCCAGCTGGCCGGCTGCGGGCCTTTGGGGCTTCCTCATACTTACCTGCCACAAACCGCAAGTCAGAAGTGGACTCTTCTGCAAGAAAGATCTAGAGGGCCTGTATGTGAGAGGCTGTTTCAGGTACTCTTGGCCGGCGACGCTGTAGGGAACAGCCTCCTTGGGCAAGCTGTCATATGACCATAGCGGGGGGCACCTGCCCCGCTGTCCCTGGGGCCCACGTCAGGGCTCCGGGCCCCTCCACACCAGCTGCTTCCTCCCTGGATGAGGAAGAGCATGACTCTCATCCAGACTCGGCTGCTTTGGGGCCTCCCTTTCGCTCTCAGGCTGATCTCCGCCGGAGCTCAAGGCAGACGGCCCAGGAGCACATTCAGCTTGGTTCTAGATCCCCACGACGGGGAGAGTAAGCGGCGGCCTCGACTTCAGGGGCAGGTGGGGGTGCCGGGCACGTGAAGTGCTGGGAGCCCCCAGGCTGCAGAGCCCGTGGGGGCGGGGCACTGCAGAGGGAGGCGGACGGCCGTGTGCCAGGGGAGGGCACCCCTTCCCGGGACACCCGGGACGTGGGCATCTCGCGGGCGGAGGTCACCCGCACAGTCGCAGGCACCGCAGGCGGAGTCCACTGGAACCAAATCATCGGTTCTTGGCTCCTGACTTCAGCACTCACGGCCTGTCAGGCCAGCCCGGAAGTGATTCCTGCGCGTTTACGCACGCGGCCCTGGAGCCGGGGGCGGGGCTCTGGCTCACCAGCTGCAGACCAAACGGGCTTCTTCGCATCATCGGCCGACTGGCAGCGCCGCCACAGACAGAGCGGGCCAGTGAGGAGAGCACCCCATTAACGATGCCGCGGCGGGAAGCCACTGATGGGGGGCTGACCACGACCGGAAAAATCTGCGGTCCTGGTTGCTTGACATTCTCTCGGGATGAAAGCATCGGCTGGTCCCTGAAACAAGGTTTCTATATCTCCGGACTTTGTGTTTTTGAATCACAGTCTCATGTCTGGACGATCTCTCATCTGGCCTGTGGTCCTCACGAGAGGGCGGCTCACGGTCTGTCCCTCCCGGTCAGCAGCCCTCCTGAGGGACACGCCCAGGTTGTGCGGGTTTGCCGCCTCGTGCTGGGAGACACGACACCATGGCAAACCGTGGCGCCTCCGGGAGAGGGACCCGCGCGCGGGCAAGCGGCCCCTCCCCAGAACTGGTCAGAGCTGGCAGAGACTGTCCGTGGCATTGGGGGAGCTTGTGGGGAGTGACCCGCGGAGCCAGCCTCGTGTTGCTGACACATCGACACGGTTCCTGAGCGGCCTGGGGTCTGCCCACACCGGCTCTGCTGCCGGCAGCCGGTCCCCAAACTGGAAACTGGCCCCTTTTCCTTGTGAAAGTTGTGCCTTTGGCTGGTGTGAGCCCTGCCCTGCTCTGTTCTGGGAGACCAGGCCTGGGCCTTCCATCGCCCTCCCACGCGCTGCCACAGGCTGGCCACTTCACGCCACACACTGGCGATCACATGGCTCCCCGGGGCCTGACGCCCGGATACGAGCCTTCTGGGCCCTCGGGGTCCGCACCCACGTGGCAGGGGGGCCGGCAGCATCCCCTTCCCTGCGGTTGCAGGACTGAGGTCCATTTTCTTCTCGGCCGGTTGGCTGGGGGCAGCTCCTGAGATCCCCTCCAAGGGCCCTTTCACACAACGGCCAGCCGTGACGGAGACCGTCAGACAGTGACGTCCCGGCACGTTGTCACGTGGGTGCAAAAGGCTCTTCGGGCCGTGTCACCGCTCCTGCCCACACTGAAGGGGAGGGCATGGCAGGGGCGGGGGGGGGGCACCTCACCGCTCTGCACGCCGCCTGGTCCTTGCAGGCCAGCGCAGTCATGTGCATTCACGTCAACCCTACCAGCGCTGAGCCGTCTCGAATTCCTGCATCACCAGACCACACCCTCCTCACCTGGACCCTGCAAACCCCCGTGTGGCTCATGCAGCCCCTACAGACCTCCCTGTGCGCAAGGCTCTGCTCTCTCACCTGGGAGGTGGCTTCCCCGGGCGAGGCCTTCCGGCCGCACAGACGTTTGCCGGCAGGGATGTCCCTCCCTCAGAGGCTGTCCTGGTGAGTCCCGAGGAGCAACACCCTGCCCGGTTTTCGTCTCCGGACAGCACTTCTCCCAGAGATGAAAATGATCTTATTTGCCAGTGAGCAGGCCCGCCGGCTGTCCGTCCGGCTCCAGCAGCTCGCAGTGCCCTGGCACACAGTAGGCGCTCAGCAAATACTTGGTGCGTGAGTGTGTGACATTATCCGTGGGTGTGAGCACGTGGCTCTGTGTCTGGTTGTGGCTGGTGGCGTTTCTGAGTGCCTGTGGTTTCTCCTCCCAGTGCGCCTGGCTGCCTGGAATGTCCAAGTCCCCGGGAAGAGGAGCCAGAAGCTGAGTCTCAGTCGGGCGGGGGGCTGACCCCGGCCTCGCCCAGCCACGCCTCCGAGGAGAGGGGAGGTGGGTCCGGGCCTCTGGTCTGGCCGGGGGATTGGCCAGCGTTCAGGGTGGGACCAAGGTGATGTCAGTGGTTTTGTTTTGTCCTGGTCGGTTCCCTTCCCGAGGGAAAACGGCGGTGCCAGGCGACACCGGGAAATGAGCAACCCACAGGCCTCAGGCCTCGGGAAGGAGCGAGCAGAAGGCCTTGGGCCTCCGCTGGAGGAGGGGCAAGGTGGCCTGCGGGGTCTCCGCTCTCATCTGTGGCTATTTCCTGCCAAGAGCCAGGGCGGGAGCAGCGGCCCTGCGCTGCTGACTCTGGTTGTGGTGGCTTCAAGCAGAAAGGGGCAGGGAAAGGGGGTTCCAGCCCTCCACTGCCTCTGTCCCTTCTTGGCCAGTGGTGACGGGGGTCAGCTTCCCCGCAGGGGCGCCCCCCTCAGACTGCTGCACTTGGGCCGAGCTGAGGGCTGAGTCCGGACTTCGAGGGCGTGCAGGGCCTGAGGCCAGGGAACCTACGCAGCACCGACAGGCTCCCTGCTCAGGGATCGAGCTGCCCGTGGTCCTCCTCCAGACAGTGGAACCAGCCCTGGGCCATTTCTGCCTCCCTGCAGCACTGCCTGGACATCTTCCCTCCATGGAGGACAGACAGCCCGGCAGACAGAGGCGGGAACACAGGACAGAGACGGAGAGACATGGGCGGGGCCCAGAGAAGGGAGGTCACCAGCTAATGTAAACCAGTTAAAAAAACAGAGGAGAGGCCAGGCCTCAAGGCCAGCCAGGCTGGGCTTGTTTTTCCAGAATGAAAGGCCCAGGGAGGGGCTGGGGCCAGGAGAAGCGCTGATTCCAGTTTGGAAAGGGGGCTCCAACCCCCAGGCCCTGGGTCGTGCTGAGGAAATGGGTCCATTAGGTCTGGGTGGGTGGGGGCCTCTTCACATCCCCATGGCTGTTCCCCCTGTCTGGCCCTCACTGTCCCTGTGGCAGTGGTGGCCGCCTCAGCTGACTGGGAGTCTAAGGGTCTGGCTGGGCTGGATTTCTTGCTTGTCTGAGGACTTGGAGACCAGGACAGCGTTCAAGGGTGAGATCCCAGCCACCAGAGCCTGGGGCCTGTGACCATAATTCTATTCAAATGGGCAGTCTAAAAAATGCACTGTGGAGATTTTGTGGTTGTTTGGATTTTTTTCTTCCTTTTTTTCTTTTTGAGGTTTGCTTAACTAGAAAGAGTGGGTTTGGTACACAGTGTGTGCTCTGTTATTTCGCATTTGTTTATGTGACTTTGTAATTTTTCCCAGAGCTTCAAATTTGTGCTTTCCGTGGGGGAGGCTCCCACTCCCTCCTCCCCGCCCCCCCCCCCCGCAAGGAGGAGGTGCTCCAGGGAGGATCTTAGTCAGGGTTTGGTTTCAGGGACACCAAGCACTGTCCTTGATGGTGGGCAGATGGCGGGGGTGGGGTGGGGGTGGTGTCCAGGCCAGGGTGGAGGGGCTGGTCACACGCTGGCCCTTCAGTGCTCAGGGTCCCCACCCACCCTCGTGCCCTGGCAGGCTCCCCTGGGTGGTAAAGATGACCGATCAAGAGCAGGGCCCACTGTGCTGTCCTAAGGAAATCCTCTGGGCTGGACGTTACTGTTCTCTTCCTTTTACAGATGAAGAAATGCAGCCCCCAGAGGAGGCAAAGGGGGAGAGCTTTAGGTCTGGCAGCTGGGGCTCCTCGGGGGTCCCCAAGCCCCAGGATGCCTTTCTGCTGAGACGGATGCCTGGACCCACACAGCAGGCACAGAGAGGGGATGGCCAGGCTGTCCACGCAGGGGAACCCCCAGGGCCAGGGTCCTACAGAGGTGGAAGGGAGGTGATGTACAACCCAGAATCCCAGCCCTGGAGCAGCCCCAGAAAGGCCTCATATGTCACAGCCGCCCCCACTTAGGGCTGTGCCCTCAGCCCTCGTGCCCGGCTGAAGGCTGGGCTGCTGGCCCCCCTCCCCCCAAGGGCCTGAGGCCCCCCCGGGCCGGATGGCTGCTCAGACCCCCCTCACCTTGTCGGACACAGTGGCCGTTTTCCTAACCCTCCCCACCAGGCCAGCCAAGGATTCGGGGAGGACTAGGGGCCAGCAAGAGCCAGAGGGGGCGGTCTGCAGACTGTCGACCCGGCCCAGGGCTCCGTGATGTCATGGCGGGTGCTAAGGAGGGGGAGGGGGCCGGGCTGTTTTTCTGGAGAGTTGGAGCAGAAGTGAGACAAAGCGAGGCAGGCGGGCCAGGCAGGCGCCATGGAGCTGCGGTCTCAAGTCCTGCTCTGGGAACTGTTGCTTCTGCAGAGTGAGTGCGGGGCGGGTGGGGGTCCGGAGTGGACGCACAGGCGGGTCTTTGGGAGCTTATGTTCGGGGCAAAGCCTAGGGTCTGAGCTTGAGTGCCGAGGGGTGGGACATTCCAACCCCGCCGGGAAGGGTGGGGGGCCTCAAGGGAGCAGCTCACCAGGACAAGGGCTCACCCAAGGGGGTGTGAGGGTTTGTGTGGGGTCTCCGCCAGAACTTCCCCTCACGCGGATTAACGGATTCGGGAGCCAGAGGCTGAGGTGGCCGGTGCCTCTCGCTGGGGTCCCTCCTGCACCCCACTCTTCCAGGAAGCCCCTCAGGTCTGCACGAGGAGTAGGCTGGGGGATTTAGGGGGCCTGGGAGTCCCAGAGGGACTGTCTGTCCCTCTCACAGGGTCTGTCCCAGAGCCCCCTTGGCTGCTAGGCCCCCTGAGCCCGCCTCCCGGGCTGGCCTGCTGACCCGGCACATTCCTCCTGGTCCCGGGCGCTCAGCCCATCTCTGAAGCAGGAACTTGCTTGTGGGGTGCGGACGGTCCAGCCTGCCTGTGCCTCAGACCTCTGCCCTTCAGGATGGCTGAGGGGGCTGCAACCCTGAGCACTGGGCGTGGGGCAGGGCCCCAGCTGTCTGCGAACCCTTGGAGGCTTGAGTGGCATGGCCCTTGGCAGGTGCACCTACCACGTGGGATATGAATGCGCAGGAGCCCCCAAACCAGCCTTGGGTATCGGGCTTTGGTGCTCCGGCGGCCTTGCTGCAGTGATGGTGACAGAGCCGCCGTTTCTGAGGGTGGCTGTTGGTGACACGCACCCTCCAGAGCTGGCCCCACTCTTCAGCCCCAGAAGGGCAACTGCTGTCCCACAACCCGGGGAGGGGGCTGTGGGGACTGGGCGGGGGCCGTGGGAGAGGTGCCTGTGCCTTGTGGGGCTAAGGGAGACCCCCCCTCCGCCCACTTTGCCCGGCTGACTTTTAGCCCCACCTGTCAGGCAGGCGATCGTTAACGCCCACTGCAGTAGGGACTATAGAGGGCGGCAGGGATCCAAGTGTGGGGGCCCAGGGCTGGGTGGATGACCTAGATGTGAACGCTCAGGTTGCCCCCCCGCATGTGACTCTCCCTTCTCTAGGCTCTGCTGTCCTTCTGTCCTCAGGTTAGTGACGACCCTCCCCTCTTGCCAGACCCGCCCTATACCTTCCCTTTGGGTCCCTCCCTCCCCCTGACTCCCCCTCCTCGCCAGTGCCCTCAGGGCCCGCGCCGGCCGCCAGCTCCGTGGTGTCCGAGTCCACGGTGAGCTGGGCGGCCGGCGCCCTGGCGGTGCTGCGCTGCCAGAGCCCGAGGATGGTGTGGACGCAGGACCGGCTGCACGACCGCCAGCGCGTGGTCCACTGGGACCTCAGCGGCGGCCCCGGCGGCCCCGCGCGCCGGCTCGTGGACATGTACTCGGCGGGCGAGCAGCGGGTGTACGAGCCGCGCGACCGCGGCCGCCTCCTGCTGCCGCTCTCCGCCTTCCACGACGGCAACTTCTCGCTGCTCATCCGCGGTAAGGGGCCCGGGGGCCGCGGCGGGGCCGCAGGGGCCGGGGCGGGGGCGGGCCGGCCGCGCACCCCACCGCCGGGTTTTCTGCCGGTCGCAGCGGTGGAGGAGGCCGACGAGGGGCTGTACACCTGTAACCTGCACCACCATTACTGCCACCTGTACGAGACCCTGGCCATTCGCCTCAAGGTCACGGACGATCGTGAGTGCGCCCCGCCCCCGCGACGCGCCCCCGCCGGGACCCCCCCCCCCGCCCGCCCGCCCGCCCGCGCTGACCCCCCTGCACCCCCAGCCCGGGCGGCCGGCGCGCACTGGGACGGCGAGAAGGAGGTGCTGGTGGCGGAGCGCGGCGCGCCCGCGCTGCTGACCTGCGTGAACCGGGCGCACGTGTGGACCGACCGGCACCTGGAGGAGGCGCAGCAGGTGGTGCACTGGGACCGGCAGCCGCCCGGGGTGCCGCACGACCGCGCCGACCGCCTGCTGGACCTCTACGCCTCCGGGGAGCGCCGGGCCTACGGGCCGCCCTTCCTGCGCGAGCGCGTGGCCGTGGCGGCGGACGCCTTTGCGCGCGGCGACTTCTCGCTGCGCATCGACCCGCTGGAGCGCGGCGACGAGGGCACGTACTCCTGCCACCTGCACCACCACTACTGCGGCCTGCACGAGCGCCGCGTCTTCCACCTGCGCGTCACCGAGCCGGCCCCGCCGCCGCCGCCGCCGCCGCCGCGGGGCTCGCCGGGCAACGGCTCCAGCCACGGCGGCGCGCCCGGCCCAGGTGCCACGCGGGCCCCCGCCCCCCGGGACCTGGACGTTGGGGGGGGTTCCCGCGGGCCGCCCCCCCCCCGGGACCTGGACGTTGGGGGGGGTTCCCGCGGGCCGCCTCCCCCCGGGACCTGGACGTTGGGGGGGGGTCCACGCGGGCCGCGGCCGCTGCCCAGACCCGCTGCGCGCCCCCTGACGCCTTCCCGCTCGGCCCGCGCAGATCCCACGCTGGCGCGCGGCCGCAGCGTCATCAACGTCATCGTCCCCGAGGGCCGCGCGCACTTCTTCCAGCAGCTGGGCTACGTGCTGGCCACGCTGCTGCTCTTCCTCCTGCTGCTCGTCACCGTCGTCCTGGCCACCCGCCAGCGCCGCCGCGGGGGTGAGCTGGGCTCTCCGGGCCGGCGCCGCGCAGCCTTTCCCGACCAGCAGCGGGAAGCGGGGGCGAGGCGGGGTGAGCAGGGACGCGAAGGCCCCTCAGCGCCCGGGAGGGGGGGGCTGGGGAGGGACCAGACTGCACCCAACGCGAGTCTCCCTCCCCAGGCTACGAGTACTCCAGCGAGAAGTCAGGGAAGCCGAAGGGGTGAGTGTCCCCTCTGGGCTCTGCCGGGGACCAGCCCCGCCACCCCCACCCCACCGTCTGCCCTAACCACCCACCCCGCCCCCCTCCAGGAAGGATGTGAACATGGCAGAGTTTGCTGTGGCCACAGGAGACCAGGCTCTTTACAGGAGTGAGGATATCCAACTAGGTGAGGGCGGCCCCAGAACCAAGACGGCCTGGGCTAGGGGAGGGCCATCCCCGGGGCGGGAAGGGGGAGGGGAGGCTCACCCTGCTCTTTCCCTACACCAGATTACAAAAACAACATCCTGAAGGAGAGGGCTGAGCTGGCCCACAGCCCACTGCCCGCCAAGTACATCGACTTGGACAAAGGTGAGTGGCCAGGAGGGCCGGGCTGAACCTCACGGCATCCACGCTCGCGAGCGAGCGCAGGGGTCCCTGGGCGGTCCTGCTGGGTGTCTGCCCTGTGTTTACCCCACCTGCTCCGCTTGGCTTCCAGACTTCAGGAAGGAGTACTGCAAATAAGGTGACCCTGGGCTCCTGGCTGGGCCAGCCGCCCTGCCGACTCCCGTCTGTCTTGGAGGATGACCTCCTGACCCTCACGTGGCTCACCCCCCACCCTTCCAGCGGCTGGTCCCGCTGTTCTGGAACTTGGCCTCGACTGGCCCAGAGCAAGGCTGCCTCCAGACTCCTCTCCCAGGAGCCACCCGAATCCCCACAAGCAGCAGCGGGCTCTCTGGACTCTGCTGGGGGTGCGGCAGCCCTTAGGTGCCTGCTGGCTCCCCTTCCCCCTGCACAGCCCAGCCCCCACTGACGTTCACCAGCGCCCTGGGCTCTCCTGGCCTGTGCCGCCCTGGGCTGGGGCTCAGCGGGGCTCGGTGCTCGGGTCGGCCTCAGGACTAGCACCCCCACCTCTCCTTCACCCCTTTCTAGGGGGAGTCTAAGGCTGGGATCTGAGGATTGCACACTCCAGGCCCCAGGCTAATTCCCCTCTGCTGTGTTGGGGTACCTGGGGTTGCACGGGGGCCCCTTCTCTGCCTTTTGCCCAAGGTGCCTTGACGGTCACTGGGCTCCATGTGACCTTTGACCCTGACCCCACTCCCATAGCCCCTCCCTGGGCTGGAGTCTGGGGCTGGGACCTCATTCGGTCTCTGTTCTGGCTGAGGACAGGGGAGGGGTAAAGATGGTTCTAGAGTGGCCTGTGTTGCCACTCCCAACACCCCACATTTGCTCCTCCTAGGAAACTGCCATCATCACAATAAAGACACCATGATTTTTAGACTTGGCCCCAGGTATGAGTGCCTCGGTGGCTCCTGCTTCATGTCCTGAGGGGCAGGGCTTGGAAGCCTTAGAATCTTGCCTCCATCTGAAGCCCTGCTGTCACTGGCCGTTTCCTTGAGGGGAAGGTCTGAGTCCAGGTATCCTGGGAAGAGCCACACCAAGGTCAAGCCTATGGCACTATTCCCGGTCGCGAAGGAATTCCAGGTTCTCTTCTGAGGGTTTATTTGGCCATGGAGGAGGAGAGCCTGGACACGCCCAGAGGACAGTCCTCTGAGAAGCAGATGTCAAAATGGAATTAGATGTGTGAGAGTAAAGAGGGGGGAAGCAGGCACCAAAGGCAGACCCTTGGGAGGGCAAGGGGACTGCGGGAGGGAGACTTGGTGTTTCCCCAAATCTCCTCTAAAACCCTCCCAGGGCAGCAGGGACTGGAAACCAGAGGTGGTGTGTTGAGAATATGCAGCTTAGGTGGGGCGCCTGGGTGGCTCAGCCGGTTAAGCGTCCAGCTTCGGCTCAGGTCATGATCTCACGGTGCGTGGGTTCGAGCCCCGCGTTGCGCTCTGTGCTGACAGCTCAGAGCCTGGAGCTGCTTCTGATTCTGTGTCTCCCTCTCTCTCTGACCCTCCCCTGCTCATGCTGTCTCTCTCTCTCTCTCAAAAATAAATAAAAACATTAAAAAAAAAAGAGAGAATATGCAGCTTAGGGCTCCTGGGTGGCTCAGTAGGCTAAGCATCTGACTTAGGCTCAGGTCACGATCTCACGGTTTGTGAGTTTGAGCCCCACATCGGGTGAGCATGAGCCCCGCTTCTCTCTCTGCAGCTTGTGGGATTCTCTCTCTCTCCCTCTCTCTCTGCCCCTCGCTCACTTGCACCTTCTCACTCTCTCTCTCTCTCAAGAGAAAAAAAAAAGGAATATGCAGTTTATGACTGTCTAAATTAGGGTTCACAGGCTACCCACACGGAGTCTGTAGGTAACACTCTAGAGAAGTGAAAATCCCAGGGCTGCTTTGGGGAAGGCAGTTTCAGTACCCTCACACAAAGGAAGTCAAGAGATGTGTTACATACAGATCCCTGAACAGGGGTGCAGTGAGCAGGTGAAGGGCAGTCCTCCATCCCAGATCAGGAGAGAGACAGCAGGGTACCATACACCCATTATTTACAAGGTGGCTGGGGCAGTGGTCCCTAATTCTTTGTAGGCTCCATTCTGAATGGCCAGTTTAAAAGGTACCCTGGGAAACACTAGGCAGGAGTGTGCGGTGGGCGTCCTAAGCGGGGCTCTTAGCTCAATGTCTGGACTCGTTGTAAGCAGGTTGTCTTTCTGTAAATGCCTGGACAGCACCCCAGAATGGCTGGTTTCTCACCACACACCTGCCGGGGTCCCACAGTGGCAAAGGCAGGGAGCAGGCTGGGCCAGGGGGCTGTGGCTTGCTTGATAAGGCATCTCCCTCCCAGCCTGGTGACCCCTGGCCCCACAGCAGCTGCACTGCTCTGACCACAAAGTCACCCCTCCTTACTGTGCGCCAGCCGAAACACAACAGGGTTCGCCCTGGTACCGGTCTCTAGCCTCTGGCTCCCAGTCTCATATGACTTGGGCAGTCTGGTGAGAAAGAGGCTTGGGGGCCAAAGCGTGGATGCAAGTGGGACCCTTTGCATGTATGTGACCAGCAGTCATTTATGTCCGGTCTGGGGGATGCTGGTCCCCTGGCAAGCTGTGGGGGTTGGGACTATCTTTCTCCTTCCCTAGACACCCAGCAGAGAGCCATGGCAGACCCTTCACCCAAGGCCATACAGCCTAGCTTCCTTAGATTACCTCTGGGGAAACGGCGTCCCAAGGGGAGAAGGCACAGGCTTTGCTGCGTGGATGCCAACCTCGCAGATTTCTGCCCGCTCTCCCTGTTGGAGTGTAGGGGCATGGAGGTCAGCACCCTTGGCCCAGGCTGATCTAGGGGTGGTCCCCAGCCTGGGCTCAGGGACTTACCTTCTTCAGTCTGGCCCCTCCAGTCAGCGGTGGACCGATGGGCTTTCTCCTGTGCTGTTCCACCCTCCAGGGACAGCCACGAGGCAGATGGCAGAGCCCCAAGCTCCAGCCAGCTTCAGGGGGAGTGCTGGGGACACGCCAGGAGGGGCACCCCCTCATCACTCCCAGGTCCTGACCTGGGGACTCTCCTGTTCCTCACTCTCACCATGTGGGACTCCCTCTAGAAGCCTCGAGTCTTCCTCCTGGGATGGGTGGGGGGGTGGGGGGAGCGGGAGACCCTTTACCTCCAGTGGGAACAGCAAGTGATTGTATCCTCCACAGCCCGAGAGGCACTGCTCCGTGTCTCCCTTGGCCCACAGAGGACCCCAGGCTGGTTGGATCGACAGATGCAGGGGTGGGGGTCGGGGGATCTCTTCACCTGCTACCAGAAGCCCCTTGCCTGGGCACCTCTATGCACACGTCCGTGTGCACCGCTGCCTGTGCTGACCTCCGCCGTTACCTTCAGCAGCACATACCCGTGTTCACGCGAGCACTCGCATGCACTTGGCCCATGTTTCTCGGGGCCTGCGTGGGGCCCGGCAGAGGGCGCGAGAGCACGGAGTGGGCGCGGGGGCGCAGAGACCGAGTCGGCTCCGGGCCTGGCTCGGAGTATCCTCAGCTGCCTGCGGTGCCAGCCGATAGGATTTTGAGCACCTGCGGACCCTGGGAGCCTTCACGAGGGGGCCGAAGACCCGAACCCCGGCCCACCCACGCTTCAGTGTTCTGCTGTGGGCCCAGGGAGCCCCGGGGGCGGGCTTCGCGTTTGCCTGGGGCGGGGTCTCCCTTCTGACAGCTGGGTTGCATCCGGAGGGTCGCCGGCCGCCTCCCTCCGGGGTACGCGCCCCCGTCCGCCCACGGACCGAGACCCTAAGCCCAGCGTAGGGTGAGGCCCGAGCACGCTGTGGACGCCCCCGCGTGCCGGGCCAGGGACCCGCGGCCCAGGAGAACCGCGCGAGCAGCGCGCCGCCGCCGCCGCCGCCACCTCGACCCCGCCACCGCCCGCGCGCGTGCGCCCCGCCCTCTCGCCCTTCTGCGCGTGCGCAGCCTTGCCCCGCCCCGCGCCGCGGGCGGCCGGGTGACGTCAGGCCCCGCCCGCTCTCGGGCGCCCCCCGGCGGGCGCGCTCAGCCCGGGGCCGGCGGTCCCTTTAACTGCGCGGCCCGAGGGGGCGGCGGCGGCGGCGGCGGGGCGCACGGACGCGGCCGGGCCTCGCGCGCCCTCCCTGCCTGCGTCCCCGGGCCGGGGCGGATGGGCGGCCGCGGGCCGCGGGGCAGCAGCCGGGGCGCGAGCAGAGCCGGGGCCGGCGGGGCGGGTGGGGCCGGGGCGGCCGGGCGGGGCGCTGGGGGCCTGGTAGCGGCCGGGCCGGGAGCGGGCGGGCGGGCAGGCGGGTCGCAGGCCGGCAGCGGGGCGGCGCCGGCGTCCGAGCCCCGGGCCGGGCCGGGAGCGCCGTGCGGGCCCCGCGCCGCCGCTGCGCCATGGCGGAGACCAAGATCATCTATCACATGGACGAGGAGGAGACGCCGTACCTGGTCAAGCTGCCCGTGGCGCCCGAGCGCGTCACGCTGGCCGACTTCAAGAATGTGCTCAGCAACCGGCCCGTGCACGCTTACAAATTCTTCTTCAAGTCCATGGACCAGGACTTCGGGTCAGTGGGCCGTGGGGGCCTGTGCTCCGGGACGGTGTCCGCACCTGTCCGTGCCCTGGGGGGCCTTGGGGGACTCTTGGGACTGCGACTGGGGCAGTGCCTGCGCGCCTCCGGGTTGCTGTGCGTCCCACCTGTCTGTGGCCTGAGCTGGGAACGAATGACTGTCCCTGGCTGCCTGTCCAGGAGCCCGAGAGGGCTGGCCGGTGTGCAGGAGAGGGTCTTCGTTTCTCCCCCCACTTTGGGCCTGGGCCTGTGTGCTTTAGTGTGTTTGACTTGCGGGTGGTCAAGGTCCATGGCCCAGGGTGAGCTGAAGTCCTACCTTGGCACTTGTCAGACTCAGGATCCCACTGCCCCCCTCCGGTGGAAGGCAGGTGCTCAGGGCTGGCCTGGAGGGCTTGTGATTCATGGGGCCTGGGGTCGGGGGGGGGGGTATAGGAGGGAGGCAGAATCCCCGCTGCCCAGTAGGCCCCCTGTAGTTAGCATGGGGGGAATGAGGTACTCTAGGACGGACACAGATTGGTCTGTTGGGATCTGCAGAAGTTTCCAGAGGCTCAAGACAGTCTCTCTCTGCACCCCTTCTCCAGGGTACTGAGGATAAGACAGAGATCAAGGATCACTGGGGACCCTGGATTGTCACTCCACCCGCCCCTGCCTGAGGGTTGCTGGTTGTCGGGTCTATATCCCTGTTGAGCCACAAAGTACTTGGGTTCCTGGGAGCAGCCTAGGCCATCTGCTGACTCTGGGCAGCCTCTGGGTCAGTGTCCCCATGTCTAGTCTTAGTGGTGGCTGTCTTGGCTGAGGGGATTTCCCGCTTGCACTGGGCCTCTAGAACTCTGAGCAAGAGGCTGGCTGTCCACTTGAAGCTCTATCTGAGGCCTGACCCAGCACAGCCATGGGTAACCTGAGTCCCCAGCTCAGCCGTGCTTGGGGTGGGGGGTGGGGTACTCAGAGGCCTCATGGGCTAAGCAGGTGTGCCTGGCCGCCCTCAGGCAGCCTGTGTCCTTGTGTGGACTGTGTCTCGGGACTTTGACATTGAGGTCATTTCCTGGACTTCTGGTCTCATGAATACAGGGCAGCCCCAGGTCAGGTCAAGCTGGGGCCATTCTGCATTTCTCAGGGGGCCCTGAGGTACATTTAGACGACTAGACACTCTTGGGAACCACCTCCACCAGCGAGGGGCAGAGAGTGAGGGTGTGTTCTTGGCAGCCCTGGCTGGGCTGGGGCAGCGGCCCGACCATGAGAGGGGTAGCCTGGCATCAGGGGCTGTGAGGAACACCCTGGTGAGCCTGGGCCTCCTGCCCCAACCTCCCATCCCACTGTGGGCCAGGCCCTGAGTTCCCAGAGCCTCCGTTCGTGGCCACAGCCGGCCAACTAGTGAGGGAAGCGGGAGTCTGAGGTGTGGCCATGGCCATGGCTCTGGGCCGAGTCCCACTCCCATTTTTGGCCAAGCGGGCGGGGAGTTCTGTGTCCAAATCCCACATAGCTTTTCCCATGCAGGTCACAGCTATTCTGACCCAGCAGAGCCGGGGAAGGTCCCTGGGCCTCTGGTGGGCTGGCCCAGAGGTGCCTTTGGCTTTGGTGAGCCGTGGTGCAGGGCACGGCCTGGGCCTAGCTTTTAGACTGTGAGGCACACGTTGAATTTCTCTTGCTACCGGGGCTGCCTTGTTGATTCCAGGCCTGGCTCGACTTGGCACTTAGTTCTTCTGCCTGGCAATGGCCCTGGTCTCTCCATCTCTGGGCCAGGAGCTCCGGTCACTGAAGCCACCTGCCTGTGGGCTGTGTGAGGGCTGTGGGGCAGGGGGTGGGGCCTGGGCCTGACCCAACCTGCCTGAGTGAATACTCGCTCTGCCCTCCACAGCTGGCCCATCTGAGGTCAGTGCCTTCAGTGGTGTCAGGAGAGGGTGCAGAGGACGGGGACCTCCTTGCCCTGGATCCTGCAGAGCTGAGCTTGGGGGAGCTCTGGGATCAAGGGGGAGGCAGGTGATGGCAGGTTGGGAGCTGAGGGCCCCTGACTTGTGGGTCACGAGGGGGAGTCTTGGAGGTCTCCCCTGCTGTGTGCTAGCTGGCTCTGCCATCTTCCTGCTCCATGATGGGGAGGTCTGGTTGGTGGGCCCTGTACCTCTGGGGACACATGTGTGGCTAGCCCACCAGGAAGGGCTGCTCTGTGGCATGCTGTGGACTCTGGGAGCCCTGGGGGGTCCTCCTGGGGCTGTGGCCTTGCCTGGTTCCGAGGGCCCTGCTCTGTGCAGATTCTTCGCCAGGGTGAGTCTGCGGGGGCGGCAGGCGGGGCCGGACAGCCACAGGTTTGAGGTTAACTGGGACCTCGCCAGGAATTCTGAGGTTGGGGGCATGATGCCAGTGGGGGGGTGCCCCTGGATGCCCACCCCTGAGGGTCGGTGGAGACTGCTCCTGAGGTCTGCTCTTCCACCTGATGAGGCCCAGACCAGGAGGGAGCCCCAGCATTGCCTGGAGGCGTTCCCCCGCCCCCCGCCCCCCCCCCCCGGCCCAGGCTCCACTGAGGCTTCTCCTGCCCTTGTCTCTGTCCTGGAGCGCGCAGAGATCATGCTGGCCGGGGTGGGCAGTCTGGTGCCCCTTGCCCCACCCTGGCTGTCTTGCCCTCACTGAGTGGGGCCCCGTGGTACCCCCGGTGCCCCAGGCCTCAGGTGGAAGGCAGGATGCTCTGTCATGCTGGCTGGATGACTTGGGTTCCTGGGGCTGGGGGGCGGGGGCCAGAGAAGCAGGGACTCTGAGCCCTGGGAGTGGGACATCGGTACAGGGGTAGGGGCAGCCCTGGCTGAGTGGTCATCTGGAGGCCCTGGCCAGGTGGGCGTAGGGACCTGGGGTGCTTCTGGCACGTCTGCCCCTCGGGGAACCAGGCAGGCCCTGTGGTGTGGGGGCTGGGGCACTCGTCTGCCTGCCGGGGGGGGGGGGTGAGTCATAAAGGGCGGGGGCTTGGGAATGGCAGGGGAGGCTGGGCCACCTGGGCTGTGAGACAGGAGTCAGGTCCCTCCCAAGTCTGTTGCTGCACTCACCCAGAGACCGCGCTCTCAGGCCGCCGGGCTCCCAGCACGGCTGCTCCAGGCTCTGTCTGCCAGCTGCGGCTGGCAGAGCCCCATGTGGCCCTAGGCCACCTCAGGTCTTGCTGTGGTGACAGCTTGGTACGTGGGCCTCTTCCCCTGGAAGCCCGACTCTGTAGGGCTGTGGATGTGCTGCTGGGCAGCAGACATGGTGTCTCCACCTCCTCGCCGCATGTGCAGCCCACCCTGGCAGGGTGCCCCGTCCCGCGCAGGCGGGCTGTGTCTCTTCTGTCTCCTGAGGCCTGGGTGGTGGGTGGTGGGCTTGGGCCTTGCTCCCTGCGGGGGTGCGGGTGCCAGCGCTCTGGGGACCTCCTGCCACCGTTGCTGCCCAGGGCTAGCAGAGTCCAGGTGTCCGGGGTCAGCAGGTCGCAAGGCTGCTTCCGGCCTGTTCTGGCCCAAGTCCCGGTGTGGAAATCTCACTGTGTTGGGCAGGGTTGGGGTCCAGGGAGGTAGGGTGTAGGGGTGCCTCCTGCTGTAGGCCTGACCCTGCCTGCTCTGATCCCCGGGGGTGCGTCTGGGCCATAGCCACTGCCTGCTCTGCCCTACGCCCCTCCCGAGCTGCCCCTGTGAACTGTGCCTGATACCTGACTGCCCCCCCCTCCCCGCCGTGTCTGACCACGTTCGTTGTGGGCTTCCTTCCCAGTTAGCACTGCGCTGGTCTTCTGCAGCCTGCCTGGCTACCTTCCCCATCCCTAAACCTCCCTGACCAGGGGTGGCATCAAGACCTGGGCATTATGGCCGCTAGGGCTTGCCAGCAGGGAGGGGTCCCCAGGAAGGGAACGTGTTGGGCAGGGGCATCCACACAGATTGACACCTGGGCGTGGGGCTGCACGGCCTGGGCGGGCACACACCCTGGACGAGAGTATGGGGAGGTCTTACCCCCAGAGTTCCACGCTGCCATCAGGCCCCCGTGCAGGTGGCTTCACGGCCATGTCTGCCCACAGGGTGGTGAAGGAGGAAATCTCTGATGATAACGCCAAGCTGCCCTGCTTTAACGGCCGCGTGGTCTCTTGGGTGAGTCCATGGGATGTTGGCAGAGGATGCTAGGCTAGGGTGGGGACTGGGGCTTGGGTGAGCCCATGTGGGGGCTGGGGGCTGGGGCCACCGCAGGCTGGTGGGTGTGTCTGAGCCATCACTCTCCTCCGCAGCTGGTCCTGGCCGAGGGTGCACACTCGGATGCAGGGTCTCAGAGCACTGATGGCCACACAGACCTGCCCCCACCTCTTGAGAGGACGGGCGGCATTGGGGATTCCCGGCCCCCCTCTTTCCAGTAAGGACTGTGGGTGGGTGGTCCTGAGGGGTATGCTGCCTGCCAGGCCTGTCGGGAGGAGGGGCAGCTGACCAGGGACCCATGGGCAGTAGAAACTGGTCAGCGGATGAGGGGCAGGCAGAGAAGCTCCATCTAGGTGGGTGAGTGGGTGGGTGCGTGGGAGAACGGGCAAGGAGCTGGGAGGGCATCCGAGGTGCAGCCTGCCCTGGCCCCACCCCCTCTTGTGGGCACAGCCCCAATGTCGCCAGCAGCCGTGATGGGATGGACAACGAGACTGGCACGGAGTCCATGGTCAGCCACCGGCGTGAGCGAGCCCGGCGCCGGAACCGTGAAGAGGGTAACAGGCCATACCCCAGACATCCCTGGGCCCCCACGGTGCCCCCCATGTCCCCGCCTGCTCCCAGTTACTGCCCCCAACCCATGGGGGTTCCCAGGTAGAGGTTCTCGGCCTGTCTGTGCAGGTGACCCTGCGCCCCCCCCCCCCCCGGTCCCACAGTCACCTGGCTAGCTCCTAGTTCAGCTGGTGCTTGAGGCGACACGGGACGGCACGGCCAGCTCCCCTGCTTGCTTTCCCTGCAGCTGCCCGGACCAATGGGCACCCGAGGGGGGACCGGCGGCGAGACCTGGGGCTGCCCCCTGACAGTGCATCCACCGTGCTGAGCAGTGAACTCGAGTCCAGTAGCTTCATCGACTCAGACGAGGATGACAACACAAGCCGGTATGTGGGTGTGGGTACAGATAGGTGTGCATGGGTGTGTGTATGCACGGGCATGCAGATAGAGGTGCATGTAGAAGGGGTGCACAGGTGTGTTTTAGGTGTGTGTATGCATGGGAATGGGTGTGGGGACATGTGTGTATAGGCGTGTAACAGGTGTGGACAAGTATGGGCGTGTGTAGGTGTGTAACAAATGTGCACGTATGGGCATTTGTGCATACACACACAGGCTAGTGTGGACATGTGTGCATGGGTGTATGTGTGTGAACATGTATGTGTGTGCAGAGTCACGTTCTGTGTGGAGGTACAGGTGTACACAGGTGTGTGTGTGCATGCGTGTGCATGCATGGGGGTGCTTGTGTGCATGGCTGTGTATGACCCTCGGTGTGTGCTTGGTTGCATGGGCACATATGTGCAAATGAGCGTGTGTGTTGAGCGGGTGTGTTACAGGTGCCTGTGCACGAATGTGCTGGCTCAGTGTCTGTGTCTCCATTTTGACTGAGAGAAGTGCTCCTTGCAGGTGTGGGGTGTGTACATGTCATGTGTGTGCACACAGGTGTGAGGAGTGTGCATGCCGTGCATGTAGGGGTGTGCACAGCCAGGGGCGGAGCCTTTTCCTGAGCAGACTGTACCCCAGCCCTGTGTCTCCCACAATTGGCCTGGCTAGCGTGGAGAGCAGGGCCTAACACCTATGACCTCCACTCCCTGTCCTGTGTGTGTTGGGGGGCACCCTGTTCTCTCCACCCGCCTCAGCCCTGCAGCCTGTGACCTGGCCCCTGACCTTCATGCCCCCTCCCCCCCCCACCAGACTGAGTAGCTCCACGGAGCAGAGCACCTCCTCCCGGCTTATCCGGAAGCACAAGCGCCGGCGGCGGAAGCAGCGCCTGCGGCAGGCAGACCGTGTAGGTGGCGGCCCGGCGCTGGGTGGGGTCTGCCCTCCTGCAGCCCCCCCTGCACTTCCTCACTCGCATCCCTCCGCAGGCCTCTTCCTTTAGCAGCATCACGGATTCTACCATGTCTCTGAACATCATCACCGTCACGCTCAACATGGGTGAGGCCTCAGTGGGGGCCCCCCGCAGTGGGGTGTGGGGTGCCCGGGTGGGCTGGGCTCCCTCAGCAGGCACCTGCTCCCCCTTCACCCCTGCAGAGAGGCACCACTTCCTGGGCATCAGCATCGTGGGACAGAGCAACGACCGGGGAGACGGTGGCATCTACATCGGCTCCATCATGAAGGGCGGGGCTGTGGCTGCCGATGGCCGCATTGAGCCAGGGGACATGCTGCTGCAGGTGTGGGGCTGCGGGGAGCTGGTGGGGGGCCGAGGGGTCGGCAGCCCCACGCCACCATGCTGAACCCCTCCCTCCCCCCAGGTGAATGACATCAACTTCGAGAGCATGAGCAACGACGACGCCGTGCGGGTGCTGCGGGAGATTGTGTCCCAGACGGGGTGAGGCGCGGGGCGGGCAGGTGGCGCGTTGGGGGGCCGCACGGGGCCTTCCCTGGGTGACCCGCCCCACCCCACAGGCCCATCAGCCTAACGGTGGCCAAGTGCTGGGACCCGACCCCCCGGAGCTACTTCACCATCCCGAGGGGTGAGTGACCCCTCAGGGCTGACAGGGGAGGGGGGATGAGGGGGCTCTCCCAGCCTGAAGGTCCTTTCCTCTGTGCCCCTGTGCTCCGTTGTGTGTCCATCCATCCGTCCGTCCGTTTGTCCATCCATCCGTTACCACACACGCTGCCACACGGCGGCCACCCAGCTGACCCGGTTCGGCCCATCGACCCTGCCGCCTGGCTGTCCCACACGGCGGCGCTGACGGGAGCCCTGCCCCGCTACGGTACGAGCCCCTGCTCCAGCGCCGTCACGCGCACCAGCTCCTCCTCACTAACCAGCTCTGTGCCCGGCGCTCCGCGTAAGTGGCAGCTCAGGAGAGCAGGGACCTGAGGCCCCAGGGTGAGGGACCCGTCCGAGGTGCCCACCTGGCACAGTTACGCCCGGCCGCCGTCCTGCCAGGGCGCACGTGCGGATGGTCAGCGCCGATGCGTGTGTCTGCCCTCACGTGCACCTCCTTCCAGTTTGCTGTCTGCGTGGTGGGTGGAAAGGTGCCTGGAGGCGCCAGGCTAGCCCTGTGCTCCGTGCCCAGGGCTCTGCCTTGGCGGGGGCAGGGGAGGCAGTGCATGTGTGTGACCCCACCCGCTTTCTTGCAGCTAACACAACTAACAGCCCCGAGCCAGCAGAGGAGTGGCGGAAGGGGGGTGCTGGTGGGAAGAGGCCTGATCGCCCCCCTTGGGGGTCTGGCCCGCAGGGTGGGGGTGGCCTCATCCTGGTTTGGGCCCAAGATCCTGATGAAGCCTCTACAGGGGTAGGAGACAAAGGTTCAGTCTCCCCAGTGCACCCCTGGGGGGCCCATCCTGTGGTGGGCATGGATCCCACAGTCACTAGACAGCCTTACGGTCTGGGCTCTGTGACCGGAGACCCTACCCAGAGCCTGGTCTCTGAGATGGGGTGCAGCAGCGGGGCCTGGGGTCCACCCTAAGCCCCCCCCCCCCGCCCTCAGCTGCTCAGGGCTGAAGAGGGGTCCCTGCCTTGCAGAGCTGGAGGAGGCGCCCCTGACGGTGAAGAGCGACATGGGTGCCGTGGTGCGTGTCATGCAGCTGCCGGACTCAGGCCTGGAGATCCGAGACCGCATGTGGCTCAAGATCACCATCGCCAATGCCGTCATTGGTGAGGGGTCCCCGCTGGGCTGGCTCCGGGCGGGCAGGGTCAGCCCCCCCAGGCTCCGTGCCCTGATGCGTGCCGCGGGCCAGGGGCGGACGTGGTGGACTGGCTGTACACGCACGTGGAGGGCTTCAAGGAGCGGCGTGAGGCTCGCAAGTACGCCAGCAGCATGCTGAAGCGCGGCTTCCTGCGGCACACGGTGAACAAGATCACCTTCTCGGAGCAGTGCTACTATGTCTTCGGGGACCTGTGCAGCAGTGAGTGAGGGGCTGCGGGGCGGGGGGTCCCCGGGGGACCTGTCCACTCTGCCCTCACCCACCCTTCCCTCCTGCCAGATCTCGCAGCCCTGAACCTCAACAGTGGTTCCAGCGGGGCCTCGGATCAGGATACGCTGGCCCCACTGCCCCATCCGGCTGCCCCCTGGCCCCTGGGTCAGGGCTACCCATACCAGTACCCGGGCCCCCCGCCCTGCTTCCCGCCCGCATACCAGGACCCTGGCTTCAGCTACGGCAGCGGCAGTGCCGGCAGTCAGCAGAGTGAAGGTGAGAGCCTGCCGGGCACCTGGCCCCCTGCTGTCCCCGCCGCCTGGCTCCACCCTGTGTGCCCGCCCCCCTCTGCCCTGTGCGCTCCCGCCTGCTCTGTGTTGAGGCCCTGGGCGTGCTCCTCCTCGAGGGGGTGAGTGGCTGAGGGGCCTGGGCGAATCCTGCAGACTTCGGCGGTTGTGTGTGTGCGGGAGGGGCTGGGGTCCAGGTGTGACAGAAGCGGAAGGCCAGGAGATGACGCGGGAAAGGGCGGTGGAGGGGCCTCAGGACACGGGGGGGACAGACGCCTCCCCGCGCCGCCCCTCCCCCCACACCTGCAGCCCAGCAGGGAGCCAGAGGGGACGCCGGCACAGACGACTGTGCATCCGCTCTGGGATGTGTGGAGAGCCGAGGAGGGCCCTGTCGGAGGAGTGGCCTGAGGCTGTCAGTGTCCCTGAGGCCAGGAGAGAGAGGTCAGGCAGCCAGCCCCGTAGACCCGGAAAGGGGCGCGAGAGAGGAGAGCACGTCAGAGGGCAGTGGTGCCCGAGGGGAAGCTGCGTTGGGCGCCTGTGGACCCCGGATGGGCCCGGCTGGTGGCGGCATGCCCCTGAGGGCGGGAATGGGTGTTGGGGCCAGGCCTGCTGTGTGACTCGTGCTATCCCTTGCTTTGTGCTGAGCAAGCCTTAGACTGAAGGACTAGCGGAGTGGACCCTCCGGGCCGGTAAGCCAGGGTCCCGCCCGGCGTCCCTCGCGGCATGTTCCCAGCCAGCTGGCCTTCTCAGGCTCCCCGCTCTTCCTGGGAGCCCGGGACGGGGGCTGAGCTGAGTAGCTGGCCAGGGCCTTGGGGCTGGACGGAGGCGGGGGGGGCCCAGGATGGCCGACGGGAGCACCGGGCTCACAGGGCCTCACTGGTGCCTCGGGTTCTCAGCTGCAAGATCAGGCATCGGGGTGAGATGCAGGCACCGCGCCGGCCCCGGCGTGTCCCTGCCCGCCGCCGTTCACCCTGCGCGCCCCCCGCCCCCCCCCCCCGCCCCCTGCCCCGTGCTGCTGCAGCTGCTCTGGCTTCTCTGAGCGGGGCCGGTCCTGCCCTCCTGTCTGCATGGCTGCCCCCCTCCCACCCACCCTGCTTGAGACCACCAGGCTCTGTCCCCGGTTGCCCTGACAACGCCCGGTTGTCCTGGAAGTGGCACAGCCTCACACCATCTTGTTCCTCCCTCCACTCCTCGACTCCAGGAAGCAAAAGCAGTGGGTCCACCCGGAGCGCTGGCGGCAGCAGCCGGCGGGCCCTGGGCCGCGAGAAGGAGCGCCGGGCGGCTGGAGCCGGAGGCAGTGGCAGCGAGTCGGACCACACGGCACCGGGCGGGGTCGCTGGCGGTGGCTGGAGGGAGCGTCCGGCTAGTCAGCTCAGCCGGGGCAGCAGCCCGCACAGCCAGGCCTCGGCTGCTGCCCCGGGGCTCCCCCCACTGTACCCCCTGACAAAGGCATACTCGGCAGTGGGGGGGCCACCGGGGGGGCCGCCCGTCCGGGAGCTGGCTGCTGTCCCCCCAGAGCTGACAGGCAGCCGCCAGTCCTTCCAGAAGGCCATGGGAAACCCCTGTGAATTTTTTGTTGACATCATGTGACTGAGGAGAGAGTGCCTTCAGCTGGGCCCCATGGTGGGGGAGCGGGTGGTCCTGGCCGCTCCTGTGCAGGCACGGCCCCTGGAGCTTGTGTGGGCTTGCCTTATTGGTGGCTGTCCTGCCTCAAGCCAGCCTGTGCTTTTATGCACACAAGGGGCATGTTGTGGGGCCCAGGCCTGGACAGAGAGTGGGAGCAGGCTGGGGGGATGGGCGGAGGGCAGCCCAGACCACCGTGATCTGGACTCGGCCACCTGTTCGGAGTGGCTTGTGACCACGCAGACCCCGGTGGGGAGCCTCCATCTCCCAGTGCCCTTGGAGCGTCTCTGGGACTCCCACTTCCTCACAGAGCTGTGCACAGGGCTTCAGACTAAGCTGAGAAGTAGCTGCTGGGCCTGGGGCCCCTGTTTGCCCAGGTCACAGCCCCCACCACTCTCTCCTGGGCTGGGTTGGCCCCCTCAAAGGTGGAGTCAGAGCCCCCAGGCTCCTCTGTGGATGCCCAGGGTAGGGATCTAATTTATTTATTTATTGTATGGCCTGTGTGCCCTGGGGAAGGTGGTGGCCAGGTCAGCTGCCCCACAGCGCCCCCCCCCCCCCGACTTGGACTGAATGCAGGGACACAAGGTGTGTCTGAAAGTGGGAGGGTTGGTGAGGGAGAGACGAGAGAGGCATGCATTTGAGCTGGCAGTGGTGGGGATGTGACCCTGAGGGGCAGGGGGGCACGGATGCACGCAGCTGCTGCAGGGGCAGGGTCTGGGGGAGAGGGGGTAGGCAGCCCACCCTTCCTTGCTGCCCTTGGGTGACTGCCCACCCACTCACGCCGCTTCCTTCCTGGCGTTTCTGGCCTGCACACATCTGCGCTGTAGATACTGTATCAAGTCAGAGTGTCCGTCCAGATAGTTAATAGAGCTGCTTCTGTGTAAATGCTATTTTAAAGACTAAAAAGCATTTAATTTTATGGGACTGATGTGTGAACTGTGTCTCTTCTCTCTTGCTGGGGTACCTTAGAAGACTTGTCCAGCCTCCCCAGGGTCTGGATAAGAGCTGACCCAGGACTGGCCAGGTGCTGCCCTCTGGGTCCCTGGTCAGCAACGAGGCTCTGTCCTCGGTGCTGGCTGCCAGCAGGGTCCCGGCGGCTGGTCTTCTGTCCGTGGTGCTGGCGTCCTGCTCCAGGGGTCTTGGTCGTGGGTGCTGGCCTTGGTGCTGACCCCCCCCCCCCCCGCCTGGGCTCTGTCCACGGTGCTGGTGGTGGCTGACCCCATTTTACCCGCTGGGGTTGGGCCAGGGAGGGGACCGAAGTTGGGTGTCTCCCTCCCCCACTAAGTGGGGTTCTGCCCTGCTTACTTCCTGCACCACTCTGGGAGCCATAGTCAGTCACACGCCCCTGCGGAGGAGTCAGCACAGCTCCAGCCCACCCACCAACCTCCCACCCCTGTGGTGCTTGGAGGGGGTGCTGGCTGGGGTCTGCAGGCTGGGCCTGGCCAGACAAGTGACACCCAGCTTGGCCTTTAGATGGTCTTGCTGGGGGCTTTCCTGAGCTCTTGGCCGGAGCTATGGGAGCCCCAAGGAAACTTCCATGGGCTTTATTCTGGAACGGTGGGGCTGGGTCACCTCGGTAGGCCCTGGCCAGGGCTCGACTGGGGCAGGGGCAGAGCCTCTCTGGGGCCCCAGATGCTGTAGGCCGAAGGGTCACCTGACATCCAGGTCAGCAGTCAGCCTGCGGTCAAGATCTAGAACTGGGGGTGGTCTCAGCACTTGGGGCACTGTCTGGGTTGCTTCATAAGAACTTGGTTTAGGGGCATCTCAACGAAGTCTAGGTTCACTGAGGTGAGGTCACTGGATCAGGGGCCGCTTGTTTTTGCCCCGAGTCTCCCCTCCCCCGCCCCCCACTGCTGCCCTGTCCTCTGGTATTGTCTCCCAGGAAGAACTCAGGGGTGTTGAGCTCCGGCCGCTGAAGCAGCAGGTAGCACTTGGGCAGGTAGAAGGTGGCCAGGACACCCAGGGCACAGAAGAGGGTGGCGCCCATCTGCACGGCGGGCTGGTAGGCCACGTGCACATTGGCAAAGAGGGGCACAAAGGAGATCCAGGTGATGAAATAGGCCAGCATGGCAAAAGTGAGGCCGCGGGCGCCATTGTAGCGCCCTGGCCGGCTCTGCACCAGAAAAGTGCCCAGGAAACAGAGGAAGGCCAGCGTGGCGTTAGTGGTATGCACCAGGCCAAAGCTGATCCAGGAGCGCACCCGGCAGTGCACCAGCGCCTCCGTGGGCAGCACCCTCCAGTCTGTCACCACCTCTGGCGGGAAGGCCACCAGGTACCAGGCACACAATGCGGCTTCTGCCAGCATAGCAAGCAGTACCAGCAGCCAGGCCCAGGGCCCCCGCAGGTGGCCACACAGCTCATCGGCCCAGCTTGGCGGCAGCTCTGACCCCACAAATATCTCGGCCGCTTGCAGGAAGAGCGTGCTCAGGCAGCCAGTGAGTGGGAGGTGGAGCAGCGGCTGCTGGGCCAGGCAGCTGGCAGAGCCTGGCTGGCCAGGGAGCAGGAGGGCACTGAGGCAGGCGAGGCCCAGGCAGGCCAGGCCAAAGCAGGCCCGTGGCCCACCTGAGGCCTGAACCAGCGGACTGTTCCAGTGCCAGATGAAGAGCCCCAGGACCAGCAGCACCAGGCCAAGCGCCAGAGCCAGCAGCATGAGCAGTACAAGCACAGCCGGCTCCCCCCACGCCAGGAACATGGGCCTGCGGGGGAAGCAGCGCGTGCTCCGGTCCGGGGACCACTGGTCCTGGTCACACTGGGTGCAGAGGAGGTCACCTGTGGTGTGGGAGGAGAGAGGGGGCACTGCGGGGGGGGGCGGGGGGGCACAGGCTCCTCCGCCTCTCTCCCACCTGCCCTGGCCTCAGAGTTGGACTTGGAGCCCGGACGTGAGACCGTGTGGGTCCCCGCCCGCACTCAGCCTCAGGGAGGTGCTCACCTGGGTTGCGCTGATAGCTGCCTGCCTTGCAGTCCACGCAGTCGTAACAACAGGAGTGGAAGCCCTTCACACGGCGCACCTGGCCCTCCCTGCACTGCCGGGAGCACTGGGATACGGGCTGCTGGCACAGGGCCTCAGGGCTCAGGCCGTGCTCGGCTGGGTGTGCCTGCCCGGACCTGCGGCCCGTCCCCTGCGCCCCCCCCCCCCCAGGCAGGGCCGGAGCTGGCTTCTGGCTGAGGGGAAAGCTGCTGTGCAGCCGGGGACCGGCCACCCAGCGCTCACCTGCTTCCCCGGCGTGTGCCAGCGCATCTGGGAGTGCCAGAGCTCCAGGCGGCCGTTGAAGGTGCCTACGGTGCGCAGCTCGGGTGTCGGGTCCTGCCACACCCACAGTTTCAGGGCATAATCCATGTTCACGTTCCCGCTGGCATCGAACCGCAGTGCTAGGCCGCGTGCATGGAAGCTCATGTTGTACATGTTCTCCAGGAGCTGGTGGGTGTGTTGGAGCACGTGGGGGGGGGCTGGGCCAGGAGTGCTGCCAGCCCAGATTCCCCCCAAGATCCCCCCCTCTCAAGAGTGTCCGGGGGGAGTTCCTCACCCTCACCTGCCATGGCTGCACAGGCTCACGCGTGGGGCAGCCCGAGGCATTGCAGAGCAGTGTGTTGTGCAGAGCCTGGGCCACGCCGTACACAGCCGCGTAGGCAGCGAAGGTCTGGTGGTGCAGCAGCCCTGCAGATATGTTCTCTAGTGTGATGTGGTCACACTGGGGGCAGCGTGGCCCCACCACGTGCTCCTCCAGGCCTGGCTGTTCAGCGTCCAGCGCGGCGCAGAAGGCGGGGTCGGCGGCCAAGGCCAGGCGGGTCTGCACGTAGGATGGAAACTCGGGGATCGGGGCGCCCTGCTGCAGGAAGCCGAGCACAGTGCCCACCTCAGCCATGCCAGGCAGCGTCATGACCAGGTCCGAGGTCAGCCAGGCCTCACTGGCCACCCACACCTTGGGTGAGAGCTTGTAGCGGATGCTGTAGCTGAAGAGGGTGCGGGCCGCCTGCGTGGAGGAGAACAGCACCACCACCTGCACGCTGCTCTGGTTCACCTGGTGCAGCAGGCTCTGCACGGTGCCCAGCCGCAGGCTGCCCCTGTGTGGCAGCGGCACGAGGCCCTCGTGCGCAATGCAGATGCCCCTGGCGTTGGCCAGGCTGGAGAAGAGGCTCAGGCCCTGCCGGCCATACTCATCATCGCTGCCCAATGCCGCCACCCAGTTCCAGCCGAGCGCCTGCAGCAGCTCCACCATGGCCACCGCCTGCACTTGGTCACTGGGCACCGTGCGGAAGAAGGATGGGAAGACCTCCCGGTTACTCAGCCGGTCCGTGCTGGCACCGTAGCTGACCTGCAGAGGCCGGGAGGCACCTCCTGATGTGGGTGCTCCTGCGCGTGGGGCCAGTGGGGTGGGTGGCACTGGCAGAGGTGGGGGCGCGCACCTGAGGCATGAGGAAGAAGCTGAAGAACTTGCTGGTGACGAGGGCGAGCTCTGACGAGTAGGGCCCGATGACAGCCAGCACACGGGGCTGGTACTGCGTGTAGTTGCAGTAGGCGGCAATGCTGCAGCTGCCTGCTTTGGCCATGAACATGAGGCTGGGCTTCATGGCCACCACAGGCTCCGAACACGTGTCATAGAGGTCATAGCCCAGGTGCAGCCCGGGCAGCAGGGCAGACCCATTGTTGATCTCCTCCACCGCCATCTTCATGGCCAATGCCCAGAGCAGGCCCAGAGATGAGAACCTGGGGCCACACAGGGCTGCGGGTGGCCGAGACCTCACCCCTACTCAGGAGCACCCCCGACCCAAGCCACTCCCCGCTTTGCTCCCCGTCCCCTGCATTCCTACCTGGTGCACACGGTGGCATTGGGCTGCAGCCTGTCTCCAAGATCTGTACCCTCGGCTGAACCTAGAGGGAAGAGTCCGCCCAGCACATAGTCCCCTTGCATCCTGAGCTGCCGGGACAAGCACAGAGGGGCACCCTTCCCACGGCCCAGGAGAGCCGTGAGGCCCAGGAGAGCCGTGAGGCCCAGGAGAGCGAGGCCGGGCATGGCGGGGATGGCAAATGAGACAACAGGGTGGGGGCCCCAGATATAAAGACTTGGGGTGGGGTTTGGGCAGGGAATTTGCTTTGCAAAGTTCTCGCCTGTCTGCCCCTGCTGAGCCTGGGGGCCCCCTGGAGGCACCCTTGATTCCTGGCCCCGTAGGTTTGCACTCTCTGGACTCTTTGATCCTGATGCCACAACCAGGCTCTCTGGCTGCGCAACCACTCACCATAATCTTGTTACCTACCTGTGCCCAAGCCCCTCTGCACCCACCCCATTCCTGGAAGCGGGGGGAGGACACTCAGGGTGTCTCTGTCAGAGGGTTCCGGGGGCTCCAGCTGCCTGTGGGAAGTGCCAGTGCCCTGAGGAGTAGGTACGGAAACACCGGTCTCCAGCCTTGGGGAGGGCTGTTAGCAGCCGGGGGTGGGGGGCTCCATCTGCAGGCTCAGGGGACCAGCCAGGACAGCGGCCAGCCAGTCATCCTGGTCTCCACCCTGTGGCTGGGGTGGGGAGGGCCCCAGGGTGGGAGCAGCGCAGCTTGAAGGTCTGGGCCGTTGCTCTGCTAGGGGTCTGAGGCCTGGAAACTTTGGGGCCCCTGAGCCTGGCTGTGCCCATACTGAGCCTGAGCTATTGAGATGGCACGTGCCTCCCTCTGGGGGACAAACAGCTAGGCCTGCAGGACAGTGCATGCAAATGAGGGAGGAAAGGCCACAGCCAAATGAGCCTCTGAAGCTGGGTCAGCACCAGGTGTGCGCAGGGGAGCCCTGGCGATTGCCAGCATTCCCACTTAGCCTCTGGGTGCCTGGGGACCGCCACCAGGCTCAGGGGTGGATTTGCCCATTAGGCACCTGGAGGAAGTGAGGGAGGCTACGACGCCCCTGGAGCGGAGCGGGAGATCTCCGCCCTGGCCGGTGTTCATAGGAGGTAGTCTGGGATCTGGCCCCTGCTGCATGGTGCGCTCGGGACACAGACATCCATGTGCATAACACACACGCGATGCACTGAACCTGCGCGCATAGCACACACACAAGTGCATGCCACGTATGCAGAGCGTGGCGCCTGAATGACTGCACGCACGTGTGGGCCCTGGGCTGTCCTCCCAGGCTCTGGCGCCATATGGCGCTGTGGTTGGAGTGCGCCTCGGGCAGTGCTGGAGAGGGCGACGCAGTGGACCTGGGGGTGGGGGAGGTGGCACCGGACTGTTTGGGTCTGACATGTGTCCCGAACACTATTGCGGGACAAGGCAGCTCCCCTTCCAACCCAGGCCCTTGTGTGATTGTTTTCTCAACTATAAAATGGGGATAATGTGGACCTTGGCGGGGACCCGGGGGGCCAAGCTAAAGCCGGCACAAGCACAGACGGGCAGCATCCCCCTGTGCAACGCTGGCCATGACACCCTCAGGTCCCCCTGGCTGCCACTGCCCTGTGAGCCTGGCAGTGGGGCCTCGGCCCCCACAGGGTCACGCCCCCCCCTCCCTTCAGTAAACAGGTACTTGACTCGGCAAACCCATCCTGGGGCGCGGCACCTGTTCTACAAGTGGAATTTATTGCTGTTCACAAATCCATCACCCGTATTATACATTCCCGAGGTCTCTGCAGGCTCACAGTCTTGCATATCTCTGTAGGGTAGATACAGTCCCCTCAGCACCGAGGGCCCTGTGCTCACAGTGAAGAGCCAGTAGGAGACACCTGGCCCCCAAGTGCCCGGTGACGGCTGGCCTATCAGCCAGGCAGAAGGGTGCAGGCTCTGGCCATCACCCTGGGTCTCCTGAGGGCCATGGGGACGGGCAGCCGGGGGCAGGGAGGAAGGAGCACAGCATCTTGTTGGATGGTGGGGAGAGGCCAGCACTGGACCAGTGCAGTCGTGGGCTCCCTAGAGCTTTGGAGCTGTGCTGTGCAGACTCGCACGCAGCTGCATGCGGGAGCCCCCGAATGACAGGGTGGCTGCAGGGGCTGCTGATTAAGTGTGCAGGGCTAGAAGCAGGGCAGGCCTCTGCTCAGGGCTTGGGCTGCTGGCTGTTGCTGCTGAGGACGTGTGGGACCCTGGCTAACAGGGAGGTGAGGGCAGGGAGCCAGCCTGCATTGCCCACTGCTGCCCAGGGGTCCCATCCCTGCCCTGAGGACAGCCAGCCCCGTGTGGAGGGGCCCGGGGCACCTGGGCACAGACACTGCACCCAGGGCCTGCCGCTGAGATGGGCCAGGGATGGATAAGCACCTGCTGGATGAGTTTGCTGGCAAGCAGGATGAAGTCTCTGCACTGTGGGGACCTGTGACTTTGCCCCATTTCATGGACTTGGCTCACAGGCAGGGGGCAGCTTTTCAGGGTTTTGCACGAAGACTGATACTGCCCTCACCCTCCCTGCCTTCTGCACTTTACCCATCTGGACGAGGCCTGATTGGACACATGTAACTTGGTAGAGGGTAAAAACAAAGACACCCTTGGGCAGAGCAAGGCAAGGGAGGAGCAGATGGGATGGCCAGGGCTTGCCTTCTCTGTCACAGCCCTTGTGCTGCAGCCTAGAAGCACAGGCTGGGTGGGCTATGCGGGGCCTGTAGCTCAGCTGGCAGGTGAAAGTGTTTTTCCCATTCCTGGGGCACCCACAAATCTCCATGGTGGGCCTGATGGGTTCTGGCCGCCCCAGCCCAGCTCTGGAAAGAAGAAACATGCCCCACCTCGCCCGCTTGCCCTCAGGGCAGGTTCAGCAGGGAATGCTCAGTGTAGAGTTTCTGGGAGACATCGTAGACATGCTCAATGAAGGGCAGGGCCTCGCCCAGCATCTCCACAGCCTGCTCTGGGGACCCCACGTTCATGGCCTCCAGGAAGACCTTGCGAGTGGGCAACGTACAGAAGGCCACGGTGACGGCCCGGCGGATGATCCAGGGGTGGTAGGCAGCCAGAGAGGCGTTGTAGGAGTCGGTGCACAGCACGGCAGTGCGTGCGTCCTCGGGGCTGGTGCGCAGACCTTCCAGGAAGAGCTGCAGCCAGCGCAGGGCACGGTGCAGCCGGAGCACCGTCCGGCAGCCTGAGTCGGGGTGGTGGGAACGCCGTTCCAGGTCCACCAGCTGGTTGCCCACCTCGTAGGCCACCATGGACTGCAGGCTGCTATAGTGCTCCCGCTGTGGGCCGCTGCACAGACGCTCCATGATCTGCAGCTTTGCGGTGACATCCTTAGAGATGAAGGAGAAGATGGCACCCAGGCTGTTCAGGAACCTGCTTGAGGGGAAGCAGGAGTTCAGCCCAGGGTGCAGGGGAGACATCCCCCCACCTCCTGGGGTACATGTCCACTTGCAGGCAGGGGTGACAAGCCTTGGTGCTGCCAGCCAGCTGGCGCATGAGAACAGCTGTGCAGCCCCGGGCAGGCAGGAGCCTGGTGTGCACGGTGCACAGTATAGCACGTGGGAAGTGTGGTCAGAAAGGCCCCATCCTTGTGTGGGGGCCCGCAAGGCAGTGCCCCCGAATGTACCTGACCAGCCCCCTCCAGCCAGCGAGGTAGTGATCCAGCAGCACCTCTTCCTCCTCGTTGAGACACTGCTTGAAACTGACTAAGACGACTTTCAGATTGAAGTCCGACTCCAAGTCACCCATTTTTCAATACACACTGAAACACACAGGGAATCAGGCTGGTGGGTTGTCTCCCCGTGAGCCAGCTCACTCCCTGAGTCATTATTTCAGGGTGGGGGGCGGAGCAGTCAGAAAGCAACAGCTGGGATCCTGCGGCCCCCCACCCCCCGAATGAAAAGCCACAGTGGAACCCATCCTGGGTCAGCCCCCTTCTCCCCTGGAGCCTGCTTCACTCTGCTTGGGCCACAAGCTCGAGCTCAGTGGCCTGATGCTGCCCTTTGCCTGGAATGCATGCCCACAGGTGTTAGCGTGGCCCCGTGCGTCGCTCAGGTTTGTCCCAGCACTGTGCTGGTCTCACCTACGGCATGTGTTCTTGCTTGTCCCTTGCGCCAGACTGCACTTGTTTTCACCAGTCGGAGAAACACCTGCTGAGTCCCTGCCCAGAGCCAACTGCTCTCCCAGGCACTTGGACGCCCCATGAGACAAACAGCCCTGCCTATCAGGGTGATATTCTTGGGCAGGTTGTCACACAGAAACAAAACCAGAAAATTCCAACATGGCAAGTAAAAAGAGATGAGTGCTATAGAAAGAGACAGTAGAGTGAGGTGGAGGGCCATGAGGCGTGGACAGGTAGGTTGTGTCCTTCCCGAGAGCCAGAGCAGGGGCCGCAGAGTCAGCACTGCCAGACAGACAGATCCCAATCTTTTCCTACTGGAGCTGTACGGGTCCCATACAGAAAGATGGCCAGGCCAAAGTTCCTTCTACACTCTGAAGGCAGCCACAAGGAAACTTCCGGAAGTGCCCCAGGCCAGAGTCCTGCCCTAGATTCTGCTCACATTAACATAGTTACTCCATAATCATTCAACCGTCCACGTACTGAGTGGGCATCCCTGGGCAACCCAGCCTCTGTTGTCCTGGGCGCCCAGGGCCAGCACCGCGGTTGGGCTCTGATGGTCCCTGGGGACTCAGCTGCGTCTCACCATCCAGGATGCAGTCCTGTACCCTCAGTGCTGGGAGCCCTGCAGGGCTTCTCCGCAAGGGGGGGGGGGCAGGAACCCCAGCCAGGGTGACCTGGTCACCTGGGTGACCTTGCAGGTTCTGTCTTCCATTCCGGAGGCAGGTAACTCACTGCCTTAAGACTTGGTCCTTCATTTCTGGGGAAACAGGCCAGCACGGCCTGCCCTGTCCACCACCCAGGCTGCCAAAGGCATCTGATGGGGCCTAGTGACTGCTGAGGCCCTGGAGGCCCCGTGGGTTGGGCCACATGCTTGGCATTGGGCGGAGCCCCCAGAGGTGAGCTCACCCTGTCTTCAGGTGTGGGGACCCGCTGTGCCTGGCCTCAGGAAGGTGGTGCTCCAGAAACTTCCGGCACGCCCCTCCCCTCTCAGGGCCTGTCTTCTCTCCACTGACCAGATGGTCTCTGAAGCCTTCAGGGCTACCTTCCTGGCCACCAGACATCCTGTGGGCCTGGCCTTCCTGTCCAGAGCCTGAGCCAGCAGCCAAGAGGATCTGCTGGGAGCCTTTCAGGGCTTGGAAACAACAGGAAGGACACTGACTGTGCAGCCGGGGCAGGCAGCCTGCCAGCTCTGAGGAGGTGATGCAGGGCACCGTCAAGGCTTGCCCAGGGGCAGCTCACAGGCGCAAGATCAAGTCTTGTCAGGAGAGCTGCCTGAGCACCCCAGCTCTATAGCTGACAGCAGGCTGAAGGCCCTCACCGGAGAAGGGGGTACCCACCCTGGCACCCCAGGCCCAGCCGGCAGGAGCGAGGGCCTGTTCAGGAAGCTCTGCAAGTTTCGTCCGGGAAGGGAGCTAGCTCCAGGCGGCGCGGGGCTGGGAGCCGGGGCGCGGGTAGAGTGGGGCCTCGGGGATCCTGCTCCAGCCGCGGCCCAGGGATTGAGCAAGAGCCCGGCGTCCGGGGCGCCGTGGAAGCCGCTCCCTCCCGCGCCTGGCCCCTTGGGGACGCCCAGGCCCACCTGCACAGTTCGGTTGGTATCTGCTCCCCGGCCTCTGGCCCGAGCCCGCCGCCCTCCGCTCACCTGTGCCGCCGTCGCTCCCCTGAGCCGCAGCCGCAGCCGCAGCCGCGGGTCCCGCCGCCCCGCCCCCGACCACCGCCCTGCCGTCTAGCATTGGCTGCCGGCTGCCCAATCCCGAGGCTCAACGCGTGGGCCGGCGTTTCCGGCGGGCGCACCGGAAGCTGGCCCTGTGGGGGCTGCGCCTGCGCGGGGCGTCGCCGCAGGTTGGGTGGCGCGCAGCGGAGCTCTCGGATCCGGGCTGTCGTAGGGCCAAAGTGGTCCCGCCGGCTCGGTGAGCGCAGAGGTGACGGGGCCTGGGAGCGCGCCCGGCAGCATGCCCGAGATCAGGGTCACTCCCTTGGGTGAGTGAGACGCGCTCGCCGGCCAGCGGTCGCGGGGCCCGGCGGTGGTCTGGGGCAGCGTCGCGGGAGCGCAGAGGGCCGGCCTCGTTCCCGGAGGCCGCAGCTGTCGTCTTCGGAGGCCTCGGGCCGGACCCCCGCTCCCGGCTCAGGCTCTGTGTGGAGAAGCTCGGAGGAGGGCCGGAGGCACGGCTTTGGGGTCGTGTCGCGGCCCGCTGCGCCCCCAGCTTTCCGCCCGGGGAAAAGCAGGCCTGAGCGACTGTCTCTGCACCTTCACCTGGGGTCTGCCCTCTGGGCGCCGCACCGTAGAGGCGCAGGGCCTCCATCCTCGCTGCGCCGGCGTTTGTCCACACGGACCGATGCTTTAGGTCGCCTTTCTTCCCTGCCTCTCTTTCCTTCCGCCTCCCGCATCGGTCTCGCACCTGTACCTGCGGCTTCCCGCGGGCCGAGTCCAGCCACCCACTCTCGGTTCAGCCCTTGTCTTACTTGACTTGTGCAACGTTAAAAAAAAAAAAAAAAAAAAGTTTTGCATCTTGTAAAAGATACAAATGCACATTTTAAAAAGCCCAAACAGTGCAGAACACTGCGAAGGATGAAAGATCACTGCAAACCCAGAGTCCCAGAAACAACCGGGGTTATCATTTTGGTGGCCAACCCTCTAGATGTCTCTGGGCACCCTTCCAGCACTCCTGCTCAGTGCTGTTGCAGAACGTGCCTCCTCCGCTGGGCTGTGTGTGGGGAGCATTTTCCTGTACAGATGTTCCATGCAGCTCCATATCCTTTCTCAGGGTATGCGCTTTTCCTCACAATAGCGCACCCAGCCCTTTGTATGGACCCTGAGCTGTGGACGCCCCTGCCCCTAGCATGCCAGTCAGAGTACACAGCTCCACGCTGCCGTGCAGGTCACCCACACAGACTCTGGCAGCTGTTAGCACAGGGTCCTCTCTGGCTGCAGGGACCCACACTCTTCCCTGCCTTTGGCTCCCCTCCAGGGGCCTCTGTGGGACCTGCCCCTTCATGATTCGGCCTCTGTTCTCCTTGAACAGTTCTTTCTACTGCTTCTGTTACCCTAGATCTGCCCCGGGTGTGCTCCCAAGGCCATAGCACCATCAAATCAGAACTATTTCTCTGTTCTTTTCCTTTGCCAGTTTGTACCTCATGGGCTCCCTGGTCACATACTCCTAGGTTCCTCATACCACACTGCCTTTGTGCAGCTGTCCCTCCCATCTTGGCTGTCCTTCTCCACACTACTCAGAAGTCATTTTAGGGAGGACTTGCCTGGTGTGGTTCTGGAAGTTTTTGGGTCCCCTTCTCTGCCTTAGTCTCCATGATGCACTCAGTGTGTGTCTTCTCTGTGTGGTCATTGTTTCCTTGCCCTAGAGCATAAGCTGGTGCGGACATGGTGTCTCTTATTTTCTCCAGAGCCCTGCCTCCTTTTTGTGTGCCGTGGACTCTGTTCCCCACATTCCTGCTCGGTTCAGGCCACTGTCCTTGCTCCATGGGATTGTTGTGGGTCCTGGTGGGGGGAGGTGGCCAGTGTCTCAGAGCTGAGCTCTGGAGTCCAGGAAACTATCCTTGGCCCCGTGCTTAGGCGCCGTGTGCCTATGAGCTGACCCCATGACTTCTGTGACTTCACGTTCTCTGTAAAGAGAGGCAGCCCCTGTCACAAATGTTTGGAGGGCCTCTGGGTACAACTTTAGGGGGCAGACATCTGAGACCCTGCCATCGTCCTGGTGGGGCAGGAGCAGACCTTTGAGAGACCTCCAGGCCACTGCCTGTGGCTGAGCACTTGGCTAGGATCACCTGTTGTCATGGGTGATGGAAGCTTCTCAAGGACCAGCCAGGGTCCTGCTCTGAGGCATGGCCTGGTCACCCTGGTGTGAGTGGTGCTAACAGAAGGTTCAGGTGACTGGTAGAGGGAGGCTGTAGGATCAGGATAGAAAGCAGGTCATTTGGTGACATCAGGCCTTGCAGGGCTATGTCCCTTTCTTCCTGGACTTCCAGACCCCAGAGGAGGTGACACATGGCCAGAAGAGATGGTTGGGATGTGCCCTGCTGCGGCTGGAGCAGCTGGGTAGGATTTGAAGTCAAGAAGGTGGCTAGGATTCAGGTTAAGTCTGGACTGGGGGTGGTCTGCGAGGGTGCAGTGATGGGGCATCTGCACTGAGGCCACTGTAGTTGGTCACTGCTGGACAGCTGGGGCCCTGTCTCCCCACGCCTGGGCTAAAGCTGCACACAGGTGTCCCTCTGCAGTGGCACTGCCTGGAGGTGCTTTATTCCTTCTGGGAGTAGGCCCTGGGGGAGGGGCCCCACAGTTCAGATATGACCCTAGTTGAGGTTTCAAGAGGGATGGTGAGGAATAATTCACCCCAATTAAGTGCCAGGACCACAGTCCACGTGTTGGCACAGCCCCTGGCCTGACGGTTCAGGTCAGCTGCAGCAGGTGGGCTCCTCCCTCAAGAGGTGAGGGGCTTTTTCCATCTGACCTAGGTGGTAGTGGCAGGGCCTGAGGCTCGGAGGTGCAGCAGGGGAGGGCACATGGGCTAGAACTCGCTTGGCGCTTTGTCCCTTCCCTGCACATTTCCCTGGCCTGTGTGTGGAGGTGATGGTGCTTCTTGCCTCACCTGTCATCCACACAGCAGCCATGGGGGACCACTTTTCCCAGCCCACTGAGGGCTCCGCAGGGCCATGGACCCAGAGTGCCCAGTGGAGGTCTGAGGCAGGTGGCTGGGGCCATCACTTGCAGCAGCAGGGAAACGGACATGGGGAAGTGAGAAGGGGGTGGCAGCACCTCATCCCACCTTCCCGTCCAGGAGCTGGCCAGGATGTGGGCCGAAGCTGCATCCTGGTCTCCATCGGGGGCAAGAATGTCATGCTGGACTGCGGAATGCACATGGGCTTCAATGACGACGTGAGTCCTGAGGGAAGATGGAGGTCCCTGGAGGGACCTCACCCCGCCTGCTCCTTGCTGCTGTTTTCAGCAGGATCCCAGGCTTCAGAGCCTCGGGCTGTGACCCATGGAGTAGGGATAGTTTGGGCAAGTGGTCAGTGGTAGGACACAGGTGGCTCTGGGGTCGCTGCCTTCCCTGGAAGCCCCCAGCCCCATCACTTGACAGATGGGGTACCCTGCATGATCTGTCCTGGAGCAGGGGCCCTCAGGCTCCTGACGCATGTGGGGTGGCTGAGTGCTTCCCAGGGCTTCTGGCTCGGCCACTGGTTCTGGCAGTTTGACCCCTCCCTGTTTTCAGAGGCTGTGAACGGTCAGTGGCCCTGGTGTGGCCTGCTGGGGGTGGGGTGGGGTGGGAGATAGTGTCCAGGCTCAGCTGTGCCTTTATTCCCCTGCTGGGAGCCGCTCCCTGGCGTGCTGGCTGCTCCGCGCTTCCATCACCTGAAGACCCAGGGCAGCCACGTTCTGACCCTTTTTCTTGGCTTCTCAGAGGCGCTTCCCTGATTTCTCCTACATCACTCGCAATGGCCGGCTGACCGACTTCCTGGACTGTGTGATCATCAGGTGAGCGCCCGTCGGCTGCTGGGCACAGTATTGGGACGTCAGCTCACATCTAACCCCACTTTGGGGGCCCTCAGGAGTTCAGAAGAGCACCTCGGGACCTGTGGTGGCTGCACGCTGTGGGCCATTGCAGGCCCAGGTCTGCTCCAGGTTGTCTGTGTGGCTCACCCCCAGGGCTGGCCCTCTCCCCCTCTGAACAGTGGTCCTGGGGGCTGTGTCTTTGCGGGAGCTTATAGGTGTTCATGGTTGCCCCTTGACAGGCTTTGGTCAGCCCTGTGGAGCCAAGGGATGCTCTGTACTGTGTGGGCCTATTGGCTATGCCCCTGAGTGTCAGGGACGAGAGCCCCAGGTGCCCAAGAAGATGAGGTTGTGTTAGGGCAATAGGCCCATGCCAGGGAGGCCACTGCCTCCAATGCAAAGATGGCGCATTTCACCTGTGAACTCCTGGGCGGCTTCTCAGGCCTCCTCGGTCAGCCTCTCGACAGCATTTGGCAGCAGTGACTATGCCCTCCCTGCCCGTCCTCGACCCTCAGTCCTTCCCACGCATCCTCATCTACTGTGCCCCTGACCTCCAGTCTCATGGGCTGGCTCTCCTCTGGTGACGGTTGACCCTCCAGCCTGGCTGAATGGGGCTCCTGCTTTCTTCTTCTTCCTCACACTCCACCCAGACAGTCCACAGTTCATGGGTCCAGCCCTTTTCCTCACCCTGACCTTTGGCATGTGGCCGGCTGACCAGAGCAGCCTCCTGCTGGTCTTCTCCCTGCACTTTGCAAGCCTGAGGATCTGCTGGCTGCAGGCAGCCCCAGTCTCCAGCCACTGTGAGGCTCTTGTGGTCTCAGTCCTTTCTTGGATGTGGGCTTGCATGCAGCGGGTCTGCTCCATTGTGGACACAGCGCTCCACCCGGCCTGACTCGCATGCCATGGGGTCTTCCCGTCATCTGCCAGCGATGGCAGCTCTCTGGATGCCCTGTCCCCTTCCTAGCTACTTTCTATCTCGCTATAGAAAATGGGCACCTCTGATACAAGCATTACCTCTTTAATGCTCACTGTTTCGCCAGACACTTAGATCGTAGGTTCCGGGAAGGTGGCAGTTTCGTCGGCTTCGCTCAGTCCTCACCCTGCGGTACTTAGGACAGCCTCTGACACACAGTGGGCAGTCCATGCGCAGATGAAGGAATTGGTGGAGTGACCACGTACCTGGCACTGGTGGGGAGGGGCTGTGGGGGCGGGCTTGGCCAGGGAGCAGTGGCCTTGGGCTGACTGTGCTGCACCCTCAGCCACTTCCACCTGGACCACTGTGGGGCCCTCCCCTACTTCAGCGAGATGGTGGGCTACGACGGGCCCATCTACATGACCCACCCCACCCAGGCCATCTGCCCCATCCTGCTGGAGGATTACCGCAAGATCGCCGTGGACAAGAAGGGCGAAGCCAACTTCTTCACTTCCCAGATGATCAAAGACTGTATGAAGAAGGTGGTAGCTGTCCACCTCCACCAGACGGTCCAGGTCAGGGTCCTAACAGAACCCATCCCACTCTCTGTCTGGGGCCACTAGGAGGCAGCAGTGGGCAAGCACGTGGGGTCCCAGGCCAGATTCGGCACTTGCGGGGGAGGCACACGGAGCGTCATGTCAAGTGCGCGGAGCCTCTGCTGCTCACCCAGCTGTGTGCCTGACCACGTGTTCCGGCCAGGGGCAGAGGGCGGTGGAGACTGGACAGAGACGGGCAAGCCGTGGAGGGCACCCAGGCCTAGCTGTAGAGTTTGGGTTTTGTCTCAGTAACTATTGTGTGTGGGTCACAGAGGAAGGTGGAGGTTTTCAGCAGGCAAATGCAGTCAAATCGGGTAGTACCACAAGCTAGATTTGTCTGTTTCCCCTTAGAGTCCGTGGGTTTTGCTTGTTATTAGGTGCCTGTATATTGTGGGTTGTTTCATCCTTCTGGTTGAATCTCTTGTCAATACAAGTACGTGTATTTATTTTTAATAATGCTTCTTAGTTTAAGGTCTGTTTTAAATGTTTTTTAAATTTGTGTTTATTGTTAAAGTTTATTTGATTTGAAAGAGAGAGCACGCATGTGTATGTGTGGGCGGGGGGAGCAGAGAAAGAGAGAGAGAGAGAATCTTAAAATTTTTTTTTTAATGTTTTATTTATTTCTAGGAGAGAGAGAGAGAGAGAGAGAGACAGCGTGAGCGGGGGAAGGTCAGAGAGAGAGGGAGTCACAGACTGAAGCAGGCTCCAGGCTCTGAGCTGGCAGTCAGCACAGAGCCCGACGCGGGGCTCGAACCCACGAACCATGAGATCGTGACCTAAGCGAAAGTCGGACGCTTATCCGACTAAGCCACCCAGACGCCCCGAGAGAGAGAGAATCTTAAGCAGGCTTTATGCTCAGTGCGGAGCCCAATGCAGGGCTTGATCCCACGACCTGGGATCATGACCTGAACTGAAATCAAGAGTTGGGTGCTCAACTAACTGAGCCACTCAGGCGCCCCAATGAATCTCTTTTATTTGTTTGCAGATGGGTCTACTTCAGCCTCATTCCTGAATGACTTTTTTTCATTACATGTGAAATTCCGGTTTGGCAATTATTTTCTCTCAGTACTTTGGACATGTCTTTCTATTCGCTGTTTGGAAGAGAATCTTTAATCTTAGGCTGCTAGTAGGATTATGTCCTTCTCTTTGGATTTTGGTGGGTGGATTTTGGATGCTGTGAAGGACCTGAATGTTGTTTTGTTCTCATTGAATCTGCCCAGGTGTGAAGCCTCTTAGATCTGTGACCTAATGTCTTTCCATCAGGTTCTTCCATTGTTCTCCTTCAGCCCAGGGCCCCAGATTGCAGAGTGTTAGGTCTCTTACTCCAGACCTTCCCTCACGCTTTTGCCTTTCTGTGGTTCATGCTAGATAGTCTTTTCTATGTTTTACTCTATTAGTACTCTTTTTGATCATATATGATGTGTTGTTAAATCCATCTGTTGAATTCTTTATTTGGGTTATTATGATTTTTGGTGTAGAATTTCTACTTTTTAAAATGATTTCTAGGGACTTCTGGGTGGCTCAGTCAGTCGAGCCTCTGACTTAAGCTTAGGTCACGATCTCATGGTTCATGGGTTCGATCCCCACATTGGGCTCTGTGCTGACAGCCAGCTCAGAGCCTGGAGCCTGTTTCAGAGTCTGTGTCTACCTCTCTCTCTGACCCTCCCCTGCTCACACTGTCTCTCTCTCTCTCAGAAATAAATAAAACAAGGGGTGCCCGGGTGGCTCAGTCAGTTAAGCGTTCAACTTAAGCCTCCGACTTCGGCTCAGGTCATGATCTCACGGTTTGTGGGTTCGAGCCCCACCTTGGGCTCTGTGCTGACAGCTCAGAGCCTGGAGCCTGTTTTGGATTCTGTGTCTCCCTCTCTCTCTGACCCTCCCCTGCTCACGCTGTCTCTCCCTCTCTCTCAGCAATAAATACAAACATTAAAAAATTTGTTAATAAAAAAAATTTTAGTTTTTTGGTCACTCTTCTTGGTCTTGTCTTCCATCTCTCTGCGTGTATCAGTCCCGGCCCTCATCAGCTCCGTGCCTGAAAACTCTGGGAGCTCTGAGTCCGCTTCTCTAGACTGTAGCGTCTCTTGCTTTCCGTGATGTCATCCCATCTCTTACGTCTGGTTGCTCTTGGTTGAGAACTGGACATTGTATGTAAGAAACAGGAAATGGTGAAGGAACCATGTCCTCTCCCACCCTCTGCCTCCCCAGTGTACCCCCCGCCCCCCCTCCCCCCGGGGCCCCTTTGCCATCCTCTTCAAGCCAGCAGAGCCTGCAGACCTGAGTTGAGCCCTCTTCTCTGTAGGTGGATGATGAGCTCGAAATCAAGGCGTACTATGCAGGCCACGTGCTGGGGGCAGCCATGTTCCAGATTAAAGTGGGCTCAGAGTCTGTGGTCTACACGGTCAGTGGAAGCACCTGGGGTGCAGGAGGGACTGCCTGGCCTGGGGGAGGAGGCACCTGTCTTATTGGCACATTCTTTGCCAGGGTGATTATAATATGACTCCGGACCGGCATTTGGGGTGAGTAGGCTGATGTGCTTGTTTCATCCTGTGGGGAGCCCCCGGAGTGCAGCGACCTGCAGGCGTGTGCTGGATGCCACCGCATGTCCCTTGTGTGTGTGACAGTCTCTTCCCCCCGCTGTCAGAGGGTGAGGGGTGTCGCGGGGTCCTTATTCCTAGCCCTGCAGCCATGTGGGTTGTCCACCTTGGGCCACGCCTACCTCTGTCCTAGAGCTGCCTGGATTGACAAATGCCGCCCCAACCTGCTCATCACAGAATCCACATACGCCACGACCATCCGGGATTCCAAGCGCTGCCGGGAGCGAGACTTCCTGAAGAAGGTCCACGAGGCTGTGGAGCGCGGCGGGAAGGTAGCTGGTGCAGGCGGGGTGCCAGGCAGGGCTCTGGGCCTTGCGCCACCTTGACTGTCAGGGGACAGGGGTGCCTTGTGTTCTGGGCATGCAGGGAGGAATGTATTCTCAGCATTAGGAAAAACTTCTCTGAAGACCACTGGGGTGCTTATTCACTCCTTATCTCAGATCCTAGCCCAGGGGTGGCCAGAACATCCACCGTGGTCATTTTGGGATGGACTGTGGCTGGGAGCAGGACTTGGGGCAGAGTGTGAGGGCCTTTCCCATGGCCTGCAAAGGGCCTCTGGCTCTCAGGGATACCTGGCTGTGACCTCTCACTGGATGCAGGCTCTGGCCATCAAAGCTGCCAGCAGGGCCAGCGTTTATAGTAGCCGCTCCCTGCGAAGGCAGCCACAGGGAGCAACTGCTGCCCTCTGTGATCAGAGGTGGGCTTAACTTGGGTGGGCAGCATGCCAGGGCCTCCTGCCTGAGCCAGCCTTGCCCTCCCGCTGCAGGTGCTGATCCCTGTGTTCGCGCTGGGCCGTGCTCAGGAGCTCTGCATCCTGCTGGAGACCTTCTGGTAGGTGGTAGCCAGTCGGTGTCTGGGAGCCCTGGGCGCTAGCGGCATGTCTGTGTCCAGCTCTAGGCAAGGATAGTCAGGGTAACTGACATCTGTTAGGGTGCCTGCCTGTGCCAGGAGGTCTGTAGTGTCCTGTTGTTCACACCAGGGCCCCCCAGTCACATGACTACGTCCCCTCTGTGAGACCCGACATACAGGAGGAAGCGGGCTGGGGGTGTGGGGGGGACACAGGCTGGCCCTGCCCTGGCGTCCTCCTCCACCGTGGCCCCTGCACTGTCGCAGGGAGCGCATGAATCTAAAGGCCCCCATCTACTTTTCCACGGGCCTCACGGAGAAGGCCAACCACTACTACAAGCTCTTCATAACCTGGACCAACCAGAAGATCCGGAAGACTTTTGTCCAGAGGAACATGTTTGAGTTTAAGCACATCAAGGCCTTTGACCGAGCATTTGCTGACAACCCGGGTCCAATGGTGAGGCCCTGGCCAGGGTGGGGTGGGGATGGCCGTCCTGTGCCCGTGGTAACCAAGTCATGCCTGCCCCAGGCTGGGGCACCCAGGACCAGCACTGGCTGTCCACACGTGTGCACCTCCTCCGTGTCTGGGACATGTGAGTGGTCCTGCCTGCAGAGAGTGGGGTGCACTGTGCTGGGGGAAAGATGGGGTGGTCAGAAGGTGGGGCCTGTGGCAGGTGCAGGGTCAAAAGACTGAGGGCAGCGGAGGGGCCGGACTCCTGGCCAGTGCTGGGTCTCTGCCAGGCGGGTGTCCGCTGCTCTGACCGTGCCCTGCCCACCCTGCAGGTCGTGTTTGCCACACCAGGCATGCTGCACGCCGGCCAGTCCCTGCAGATCTTTCGGAAGTGGGCAGGGAACGAGAAGAACATGGTAAGGGGTCTGGTCCCCAGGTATACCTCCTACGAGGGCCTGTGAGGTTGGGCAGAGGTGGGGGAGCAGGGGCTCCGCCCGTCTTGGGGACAGTGTTATTGTCAGGTCAGGGCTCAGTATCCTGGGGCCCCGTGTCTAACCCAGGCAGCTCGCACTCTTGCTATGTGTCGCCTTGTCTGTATCAGGCAGTAAAGCCTGGCTTCCTGAGCTGATGTGCTACTCAGGCCTGGGATGGGGACCCGCTGGCAAGGGGCAGGGGCCATCAAAGGTTCAGGTTCAGACAGGCAGCAAGGGTGGAGAGACAGAGAGGAAGCCCGAGGCAGGAGTGGGGGGATGGTGCCATTTGCAGCGTGGCCGCCAGCTCCATCCCTCCCTGCCCCCCAGGTCATCATGCCGGGCTACTGCGTGCAGGGAACTGTGGGCCATAAGATCCTCAGTGGGCAGCGCAAGCTGGAGATGGAAGGGCGGCAGGTGGTGAGTCCCCACTTCCCCGGGAGCCCCACAGGCCCCCCACACGGGTAGGTTGGGAGCCCTGTGAGCCTGCTGCTTGTGGTAATGGCCTGTGTGCACTGTGATGCTGCAGTTGGAGGTCAAGATGCAGGTGGAGTACATGTCCTTCAGTGCCCATGCCGACGCCAAGGGTATCATGCAGCTGGTGGGCCAGGCAGAGCCCGAGAACGTGCTGCTGGTACATGGGGAGGCCAAGAAGATGGAGTTCCTGAAGCAGAAGATTGAGCAGGAATTCCGTAGGCAGCCCAGGCATGGGGTGGGCTTGGGCTGACATGGGATGCAGGGCAGGGTCTGCCCGTGGGGTCAGCATGGGCAGAGCCAGCTGATCCTGACTGAGGCTTTCTGACCCTCCCTCTCTGGCCCAGGGGTCAATTGCTACATGCCAGCCAATGGTGAGACGGTGACGCTGCCCACTAGCCCCAGCATCCCTGTGGGCATCTCGCTGGGGCTGCTGAAGCGGGAGATGGCACAGGGTATGCAGGGCAGGGGCGGGGCAGGGGCAGGGGCACGGCTCAGCGGGTGGACCCGATGACAGCTCCCATCCTTGCCCGTTTCTCCGCAGGGCTGCTCCCTGATGCCAAAAAGCCCCGGCTCCTCCACGGCACTCTGATCATGAAAGACAGTGTGAGTAGGCGTGGGGCAGGGCGGGGATGGGGGTGTGGGGCGGGGGGCGTGCAGGGCGCTCCCTTGCCCCCTGACCTGCCCCTGCCCCTGCCCCGCAGAACTTCCGGCTGGTGTCCTCAGAGCAGGCCCTCAAGGAGCTGGGCCTTGCCGAGCACCAGCTGCGCTTCACATGCCGCGTCCATCTGCACGACCCTCGCAAGGAGCAGGAGACAGCCCTGCGGGTCTACAGCCACCTGAAGAGGTGGGTACCCAACCCCTTCTGGCCTGGGGTGGTAAGAAGGGGGGCACAAGGCAGGTCTCACTGTGCTTCTCCGCAGCGTCCTCAAGGACCACTGTGTGCAGCACCTTCCCGATGGGTCCGTGACCGTGGAGTCCATCCTCATCCAGGCTGCTGCCCACTCAGAGGACCCAGGCACCAAGGTGCTGCTGGTCTCTTGGACCTACCAGGTGAGTGGCCTCAAAGGCGCTGTGCCCAGCAAGTCAGGACAGGCGGGGTCGCCGCATCACCCTGGTCTGCCCAGGTGTGGTGGTCAGGGAGGAGGAGATGACCATCCCCTCTTGCATCTGGCTACAGGATGAAGAGCTGGGAAGTTACCTCACGTCACTGCTCAAGAAGGGCCTGCCCCAGGCTGCCAGCTGACCACCAGCCAGAGGGACCTAGGCTTCCCTTCTAGAGCCGTGTCTGTGCCTCGGGTCTTCCCTCTGTGTTCCTGGATGGGAGCCCACGGCCGGTCAGAGCACTTGTCTGTGAGGACACAACCCACGTCATGTGCCTGTGCAATTGGCCAGTTTTGGCTGAGGAAAGAAATCGGCCTGGGGACTTCATCACTCTTTATTTCTATTCCTGAGCCCTCAGGACATGGCTGGATGGCTCCTGAGGTATTCAATGTCCAGTAAAAATAGAACCAAAGACCACACGGGTGCTCCCTTCTTGACGCCCAAACCTTTCTCCTGCAGTCTACCCACGGCAGCCCGCCTGGGGCAGACCGGGGCGCTCAGGAATGTGGGGACTTGGAGCAGGTATGGGCCTAGGTGGTCAAGTGCTGGTCCCTCCTCGCCTCCATGGCATGCAGAGCTGGGCAGGGTCCAGTGGCAGGGCCTAGTGTGTCACGGGCACCCGGGGGCTCTCTGTGCCTCCATGGGGTGAAGCCTGCAGGGCACAAGAGGCTCCCTCCAGGGGCTGGGCCTGGCCCTAAGTCCACAGCTTCCTCTGGGCTGCAGAGCCTCTGCCCTTCAAGGCCCTCCCCACTCGAGGTGAGCCCCCTCAGCCTCCCTCCCTGCCGGGAACTTGATCATAGGGTCCAGGTCACGAGTACGGCTTGGGCCTAAGGGCCCAGGGGAAGGAGGCACCTCACTCCAGGCTGCCTCCTTTTAGGAGCAGCTGGAGATTTTTTGTCCAACCTGGCTGGGGCTTCCTTGCCTCCGGGGTCCTGGCTTTCCCACTGAACACAGGCTGGATTCCCACCTGTTAGGACAGAGGAGGGCTGTGGCTGTCCGTCACGCACCCCGCCCTGGGAGGGGGTCAGTCGGTGGGGTGCCCGCAGGGACTCTTCCAGGCCGCCTGCCCTTACCGGGGCTCCCATACTGCACCGACTTGAGGAATAAGCCACAGGCTGGGGCCACACGTGTCTGGTGTCTGCCAAGGGGGTCCCGGCTTTCCAAAATCACCCTCACCTGAGCGGGCCTCAAAGCCCCCAGCCCCACAGCCACCAGCACAGCTGTCATTCTCCGAACCTGCAACCCAAGGCCAAGACTGCCATAGTGGCCCAGCTCCTCGGGTCCACCCCATCCCTGGGAGCCCCAGGGCAGAGCCCACCTGTCTGTATAGGAAGGACTGGCTCTCAAACTCCAGGTTCCAGAACTGCAACCTAGAGATAGAGGCACCTGTGACATCTGGGCCAGGACAACCCCCAGTCCACACCGTGGCCCCAGAGGAGGCGGGCAGGGTGAGGGAGGTGGGAAAGAGTGGTTCCCACTCTCTTCCACCCCATGGGCTTCCGGTGGCCACCCTGCCCTCAGGTGAAGCTGGTGGGAGAGACACTGCGAATCGGGGGGGGGGGTGTTGCAGAGCCTTCTGAGGGGCCGAGGCAGTGGGGACAGGACCCTCAGGTGGGGGTGCTCCTGAGGCAGAGGTCCTGGTGCGGCTCTGGAGCAGCTGAGGGAGATGAGCATGGCCAACTCCTCTACCAGAGCCCCGAGCCTCAGGGTAGTGGCTCTTCAGCTGATCATGCAGAAGTTCCTCCTCCCTTCAGTGTGGGCTCAGACTGGGAAGGTTTGGAAATCAAGAGCTGACGTCTGGCCAGAGGCCCCAGGGACAGTGTAACCAGCCGCCTGCCAGGTAGGGTTGGAGCCACGGGCCTGGTGCTTCTCTTTCAGCGAAGTGTTTTCAGCAGCTGCCAAGATCCATCTACTAGTCCACGAACAGTGGGCTGGACAGGGCTGGGAGCCCTTGTAGAAAGAGCTTTCTCTGTCCCCAGCGTGGCAGGACCCCAGCCCAGTGGCAGAGAGCACAGCTGCAGGTTGATGGTTGTTGGGGCCATGCCACTGAGCTGACCAGCATCTCCTCTATCAGGGCTGATGGGTACCCAGGGAGTCCCCAGCTCCAGCTGTGTCCTGCCTCTATATCATCCTCACCAAGGATGGTGCTAAGTCTAAATGCAGCTCCCCCAGTCTCTGGCCGGTGTGCGAGGTGCCCTGTTACTTACCTGTTCTCCTGGGGGAGGACAAAGGGGCTGCCTAGGTCAGGGGACACCGAGGCTCGGCGCAGTGTGCGCACTGAGCTAGTGGCCGGGCTGCCAGCTGACTGGAAGGCACTGAAGTCATGTGTCCCTAGAAGGTGCTGGGCAGCCTCCTGCATGGCATCTACATCCAAGCAGCTGCAGGGAGGCAGGTGAGTGGTCAGGAGGGAGTAGCCATCCATGTGGGCCTGGCAACCCCCACCTGCTCCCTCACGTCCACACTCACTCTGCCCGTAGTGCCCAGCATCGGTTTCGTTCAAACACAGAGAGCTGATCAGGCCGCTGGCAGCCGGTGGCCAGGCGGTACAGGTAGGTCCTGGATGTGGCTGCATGGCGGGCGTGGAAGTCACTAGGTACTCGGAAGGCCTGCAGTACCCTGTGGGAGCACGATCAGGTATAGCGGAATGACCCCTACCCACCCACCAACCCAAGTGACACCTTGGTATCTCCATCACTTCCAAGAGGTTCTGTCTAGACACCAAGTCCTTCCTGACTTGTGGTCTCCATCCACCGTGGACCGGTTTGGAGACAGCAAACAGGTACTCACCGGATGGCCGGGTGCCTCAGGTGGCCATTGAGAGCTTCAGCCAGGACTTCGGGGGAGAAGGGGGGCTGGCCTGAGCGGCGCTGGATGTCCAGGTGAGCTGCGTTGCTCAGGGCGTGGACCCCAGCATCCGTGCGGCTGGAGATGGTGAACTTGACCGGCACCACCGAATTCAGCCGCTTTGCAGCCTCCTGCGAGGACAGAGCCGCCTGGGGCGGGGTGGGCAGCACGGGGCGAAGACCAGAGCCCAGAGGCCCGGGGGCTCCCATCTGCCCCTACCCTGGGTCTCCCTCTTTCCATTCCGAGCGCGTGGCCGGCGGAGCTCACCTCCAGGTAGTTCTGGACCCCGATGGCGCGCTGGGAGCCCCTGACGGCCGCGACCCCGCTGCAGGCAGAGCGAGGCTCAGGTTAGCGGACGGAGGCCCGCCCCGCACTCTGCTGCCCTGCAAGCCCGTTCCCTTTCCCGGCGTCGAGTGCTAAATTTAGCTCCCCCCCCACCCCCCCGGTCCCGCCTAGGGTGCCGGGATACACGTAGGGGCCGCGGGCATGGATGGGCGGTCCTGAGGACGTACTTGAACTCCGTGCCCAAGTACTGAAAGTACACGAGGTAGCGCGCCCTCACCGAGCCTGCGGCAGGAACCATGGCCTGGCTGAGCCGCCCCGCTCGCGTGCTCTGCGCGCGCGCACTGAAGCCGCTGGCCACGCCCCTCTGGCTGCGCCCGCGCCTGCGCCTTAGCGCCGTCCCTTCCCAGTACTTGCCGGCCCCGCCGCGGCCGAGGGCGGGGGCGGGGGGGGGGGGCGGACTTAGGGAGCGGGTGCAAACTGCCAGCGGGCTGAAGCGCGCGTGGGACGGATTCGGACCGCGGCGCCCGGGAGGAGCTCCCGCGGACGCGCACGCCTTCCTCCGTCCGCTCCCCCGCTCCCCCGCTGCCCACCGTCCTGGACTGGGTCCGTCCCCACGATCCGCGCAAGCGGGTTCCGCAAACGCCGGGAGTTGCGTAACGGCCGCTTTGCTGGAGCGGGCAGCGCCGCGCCCTCCCGCGCCCCGCGGACCGGCGACTGGTGCTGGGCCCGACTCCCTTCCCAGCCCGCGGTGGCCAGCGAACGAGGGCGCGGGAGGACGGGGCGTCCGGGCCGGAGCCAGGCGGGGCCGTGGCCGTGGCCGTGGCCGCAGAGAGGGGAGTTTGGCGACGCTCCCCGGCAGTGACAGCGGGAGGCGCGCGCGGGCCGCGAACATCGGCGACGCTCCCCGGCCGTGACAGCCGGCGGCGCGCGCGGGCGGCGGACTTTGGCGACCTTCCCCGGCGGTGACAGGCGGGGCGGGGCGGCGGCGCGGCGGCCTCGTTCCGGGGCGGGCGGGCGCCGAGCGCGGCGCGGGCGGGCCGGCCGACGGGCGAGCGAGAGGGCCGGCCGGGGATGCCGCTCGGGGCGCCGCGGTCCTCGTGTCAGTGAGCGCCGCGCGCCGCCGCAGCCATGACGGTGGAGTTCGAGGAGTGCATCAAGGACTCGCCGCGCTTCAGGTGCGCCCCAGGGCGGCGCGGCCCTTTGTGGTCGGCGGGGTCGCCGCGGGTGCGCGCGGGGGGTGGGAGTCGTTGCCGCCTTTGTGCGGGGCGCGGGAGCCGGGGTGTGTGTGGGGGGCGGGGGCTGGAGGACCCCGCCTCGGACAAAGCCCGCAGCCCGGGGCCCCAAGGCCTTGAACAAAAGATGCCCCTGGTGCTGGTCACCTCGCGCGGAGGGTGCGCGCCTGGGGGCGGGGGGCCGCCGGTACAGCCACCTTTCCGTGGGGGCGTCCACCCCGCCTTGTGCTGCACCCCCGAGCTGGCGGCCTGCGCGGGGCTGGGCCCTCCTGGCCCTGCGGTTCTTCTCTGGCCCGCGTTGCCTGGCTGCCAGGAGCGTCTGTCCCTGGAACGTGCTCGGTCCGCGTGCCCAAAGCAGTGCATGGGGGTCAGGCAGCGGGAGCCACGCTTCAGCCGGGGGCTGGCGGCTTGGCAGGGGTGACCCAGGAGCCTGGAGGTGTGGGTGCCAGGCTGAGCAGACTGGGTGGGACTTTCGGGTGGGGGTCTCGCCCTGTGCCCAGCCCTGGGCTTGTCCATTTAGTCCTTCCTGGGAGTGCAGGCAGGCTCACCCACGTGCACCACGAAGCACCTTCTGTGAGGCAGGTGCATATGCTTGTGTTGCTGTGCATATGTGTGAGCTCTTCTCTGGGCCCTCCCTTGAGGTGCCAAACCCGGGACGTGAACGCGTGGGTGAGCCGCACCCCTGGGCTGGCATGCTTGATGCGTGCGTGTAGACTAGGGATAGGTGCGTGTGTGTGCGCGTGCGTGAGTGTGCACGTGTCATTTTGTAACCTCTGTGTGGATATATGCACGGATATGTTCCCGTACTGTGTGTTTATCACACACATGTGAGTTCCGACACTAAACACATGTGTATTCTGACACCCGCTGCCAGTATCTGTACATCCGTGTATATTGTGTTCACAAGTATAAAATTTGTGCGTGTGTACACTGTGTCACTGCTTGCACGCACATTTGATTGCACATGTGTGCTCGGTCACGCGTGTGTGTGCCCGCTGGGTCTTGGGTGTGCCAGCAAGAGGACCTGTGTGTGGATGCGCTGGTGAGCATCAGCGCCGGTGCTCTTACCCCTGGGTCCCTTGCACAACCATCACACAGGGAGTCAGCAGCAAAGGCTTGGGAGGCTACGGATGAGGGGTCAGGGGTTGGCCTGGGAAGGGGCCCCAGGCTAGAGGGGCTGGGGGTGATCCTCTGCATTCTCCCATCTTCTGATGCTGACTGGTTGAGGGAGGGTGTGTGAACAACTCAGGCACCCACAATTGTGGGCCCCCGCCAGTGCCCACTGTCCTCCAGGACCCAGGCCATCGGGAGAGACTAGCCAGGGCCTTGGTCCTGGCTGAGGCCCCCTAGCCTCACCCTCACGACTTGCTCAGAAACCTCGTGGTTCTTCTCCCCCTGAGCGGAGGGGTCCAGGCCCACCTTGCCTGGTCAGATGGGGGGCACTGGCATCCCATTCACCTTCTGACCTCCCCTCCCGCTAGCCCGGTCTGCCACCACTGTGCTCACAGTGGCTGCAGTGGCTGCCCGGGCTTTGCCATGCTTCCTCTGGCAGGGAGGGGCTGCCCCTGGAAAGTGCCCAGCTGGGCCTGGGATGGGGGCTGCAGAGGTGCATCTGAACCTTGGATCACAGAGGCCACACTGTGTTGGTTTTGGAGTTGGGCTGTGATTTAACAGGCGTTTGAGGTTCTCTCGGGGGGGTCCCACTGGCTCCTCCTCCTCAGGACTTCCTGGTGGCAGGCCTGGCACAAGCCAGAGGGGGCTGGGTGGGAGGCTGTGGCCTCAGACCTGGGAAGAGGGACCCTGCCTACATGCTCTTGGCCTGGGGAGAGCCCCGCAGCCTTGGGATGCACGCGGGAGAGTCCAGACTCTTCCAGACAGGCCTGGAGGCGCAGCCCCCTTGTTCCTAGTGCCCCCTCCCCTGGGTGGGGCTTCAGGCGCTGAGTCATGGCTTTGGTGGGAGAGCCTGCCTCACCCTCCTTGTCATACAAGCTGCTGAAGAAATCCTGGAGGGAGGGCAGGAAAGGAGGCCTCAGTTCCTTGGGGGCCGGGGCTGGGAGAGCTGAGAGGCACAGGGCTCCCAGGACAGGGTGGTGGCTCTTTGCTCTCTGCTGAGCACCCGCTTTGCTCCCATGAGCACATTCATCAACATCCCGTGTAGCCCCCCCACCCTTGTGGGGGACCCCCTCCACCTTGCCCAAGGGCAACAGCTCTCTGTGCAGCCCCTCAGGACAGTTGGGGGCCGCCAGGGCTCCGGGAGCATCCGCTCCTGGTGGGTGGCCTGTCCCTTCTCTGGAACTCTCCCTTAGCCCCCCTGGAAGGGCTGGGGGCTGCTCAGAGAGGAGCCTGGGTCCTGCCAGGGAGTGCGGTCGGGAACTTTCCAAGTCCCTGGCTGGGGCTGCCTGGCACCCTCCCCACAGCTCCAAATTGTGGGCATGTGAGGGACTGGGAAGCCCTGGAACGCGGTGCCGCCCTGTGGCCATGAGGGCAGCAAGGGGCCACTAGACCTGGATGGCCTTCGCTCTGCCTGACCCCCATCTGAGACCTGTCCCCGGAGCTCTGCCTGTCGCCTCTGGCCCTGTTGTCAGCCCTCGTTCCCTCAGTCCTTCATCCCCAGGAGGCCAGATGGGCCCGGCTCACCAGCTGAGTCGGGTGGGGGGGTGGGGGCGCCAGGATCCTGGCCCTCTTTCCCTATTTCCTGTTCCCAGAACATGGGGGGGGTGTCACGTGCCAGATCCATCTGCCTCGCCTGCCTTCCGGGGATTCTCCCGTCTGTGGCTTCTTTGGTGATGTCACATGTTAACTCTTCCTTCCCTGAGGCAGCCCTATTGTAAGGCTGTCCTGGTGGGAGTGGTCTCCTCTGAGGCCTGACCCACCACTGTCTGAGCTGACTGTGGTGTCTGGTATTCTGAGGTTGGAGGAGTCAGGGGGCACCTGTCCAGCAGTTAGCCTGGGGTCTCATAATGCTGTCCGAGCAGAGAGAGCAGCTGGCCCATGCTTATGGGCCCTGAGACTGGTCGGCCCCGGGTCCACCGGCCCTAGGTGGAGTCTGGGGTTAATGAAGCCCTGGAGACGTGCAGTGGCCGGGCCTAGGAGGGTGGCCAGCAAGTTGCAGCCCCTTTATCCTCAGAGGCTGGTCTGACCTTCTCTCCCTCGGGCAACAGCAGCCGGCTGCCATGTTAGCTGACTGGGCCCCGCTCTGCCTGGGGTGGTGGTGGGTGCTGGATAGCTCCGGAGTCAGCTGGACCTGGGTCCCGGTCCTGCACCTTTCCCAGCCTCCATTTCCTCCATGTCTGAGGAGCGTAGGACAGCAGGTGGGCCGAGCTGAGTGGCCCCTGCGCACTGCAGACCCTCGTAGAGAGGTGCATGGGGAGGTGAAGCCCACGCGTGACCCCCCGGCGCTGCCGCTTGCGGCAGGTGGGTCTGCAGCCGCCTGTGTTCCTGTTGCAGGGCCACTATTGACGAGGTGGAAACGGATGTGGTGGAGATCGAGGCAAAACTAGATAAGGTGAAGGCCGGGGCTGGGGGTGATTGGAGGGTCCTGGGCTGTTCGCTCTGCCCCCACGCCTGGCCCTGACACAGGCTCGTGGATGAGTGTGTGTGAATGTGTATGTGCGAGCAGGGTTTGCCATCTCCCTCTGGATTTGTCCCTTGTTCTCCCCGGCTCTACCCTACCTACCTGCCTGTCCCAGGGTGCACATGCCGCACACACGTGTCTCCCGTCAAGTGGGGGTGGGCCTTGGTGAGTCCCCTCTGCCATCTTTCAGCCGAGGGAGTGGGGATTGCTACTAGGGATGGGGGTGGGGAAGGTGCTACTGAGTGACTGGGTTGGGGGCCCAAAGGCAGGGACAGGGGAGGAGAAGAGGGAGGAAGGAGGGGCAGCATCCCCGAGCACCCTCACTAGCGGCTCTTGCCAGCCCTTGGCTAGGACCACGCACCCACCCGGGCCCTGGGTTCCCCCCTCTGGGCTTCGCTGTTCTGGTCCAGCTTTCTGCTCTGGAGCCAAGACCCCCCTGGCACCTCGCTGCCCTCCTGGCTCCAGGCGGGTCACAGGGAGGGCTGGCTTCCCAGGGATGGCTGTGTCTTGGGCACTGATGGGCCCTGGGCGGCTCCCGCCTCTGTGGCCTGGTCTCTTGGAGGAGGCGAGGGCCGCCACTTGCAGGCTACGAGAATGTGGCTCCTTCCGTCATCCGCAGCTGGTGAAGCTGTGCAGTGGCATGATCGAGGCTGGCAAGGCCTACGTCACGACCAACAGGCTCTTCGTGAGTGGTGTTCGAGACCTGTCCCAGCAGTGCCAGGGTGACACCGTCATCTCGGTGAGGGGGCAGCTGATCTCTGACCTCTAGACAGGGGTGGGACAGGCAGGTGGCCCCTTGGCGGTCCCCAGGCCTTGGGAGCAGGTGGGCATCTGTGCTGGGCCACAGGCGCGGGCGGCTTGCATACCTGTGGGCAAGGAGGTGCCAGCCACCCCGGGAGCACAGCCGTCTCATCTGAGCAAGGGGTCTCCCCTCCCTGCCTCCCCCAGGAATGTCTGCAGAGGTTCGGAGATAGTCTGCAAGAGATGGTCAACTACCACATGGTAAGCCATGGCCACAGGGGGTGACGTACGGGAGCCTGTCCAAGGGCACATCCCTCTGGCTTTCCATCCCAGGCGGCTCCCCCCGCACCCAGCTCCCCACAGGCCCCGCCCAGCCTGGAACAGCTCTCAGCTGGCTCAGAGGGAGCTGAGCTGGCGGGCTGCTGGGAAGCCACGTTCCTATTCCTCCAGTCTGTGGGGGTGGGGGGACATGGCTGAGTGTCCCAGGTGAGGGCCAGGCAGTGGGGGGGTATCTGGATCCTGGGGGTGGGAGGAGGTAGCAATATAGCCCAGGACTGAGGGCAGTGGGGTCTCCGGGTAGCTGATTAGGCTCCCCCAGTTGAGTAGGGGTCACTGGCTAGGCAGCTGACCCCACGACCCCTGGTTGACTGCCAGCCTCATTGCTACCCAGGCTGGGTCTGGGTGACCTCAAGCCCCCAGGGCCCCCAGCACAGGACACACAGAATAGGGCCCAGGGCACATGTGGGTGGTCGGACTCTGGCTTGGGAACCAGATCCCCAGACTAAACAAGGAGCCCCACCCCCGCAGGGGAAGTTTAGAAATAAACCAGCTCAGGATAGCTCATTCTGCACTGTCTGTTTGTCTGTCTGTTCCCGGTTAGGGCCCGGCCCTCCTCCCACGTTGGGAGGGATCTGATTCTGGGTCTGGTCAGTGCTGTAGGGACCCCTGACCTGTTGCCTAGGTCAAATCCCTTGGAAGCTCTGGCCCCTGACCCTATTCCTTCTACTGTAGGCCTGGCCATCCTTGAGTTGGCCTCCCAGGGCCGGTAGGCAGCGGGTATCACTCAGTGGCCTGTGTGCGCCTGCCCTGAGTTGGCAGGGGGTGGTGCTGTGGGGGGTGCTGTCTGGGACAGCTCTAGCCTCTAGTCGGGCTGACAGTCTGTTGGGGGAGATGGGCATGTGGGCACAGCTATAGTCTCTGGCCAGCAACCCAGGCCTGGGGCCACACCCCGTACCCTGGACCCTAAGAGACTGGCTCCTGGGGGCAACCAGCTGGGGCTGAAGAAGGGCTGGGTGGGGCTTTCCCTGGTCCTTACCTGCAGTGACGGGGGCTCGGCCGCTGGAGCCCTAACCCACTGCCCCTCACCTTGGACCACAGATCCTGTTTGACCAGGCCCAGAGGTCTGTGCGCCAGCAACTCCACAACTTCGTCAAAGAGTGAGTGGCCGGTGGTGGCCCTGTGATGGCGCAGCGAGCAGACACAGCTACGCCTGACTGGGGGGTCCCGGGGCTGCCGTTAAGACTGTGGGTGGGGGGCTCAGCAGGAGTGAAGGCTCCGAGTAGGACAGGCCTGGGGTCAAGGAGACAGTGCCTGGAGGGCAGGGAGCACACAGCGTAGCCAGGAGGACCTCAGTCAAGGATGAGCATGGGCTGTAGAAGGAATTAGGGTGGTGGGAGGGATGGGGGCAGCGTTGAGGCCTGAGCTCTGTGCCTTCGTGTGTACTTGGGGTGCCTGTGGCACCCCTGGGTGAAGATGTAGAGTTGAATCTGAGTTTGAGTCTGGGGTTCAGGGTGAGACAGGGGGTCGCCCTAGGCTGGAATGGTCCTGGGGGTGAGGTGGTGAGGGGAGGGGGAGGCCCTGGATCCTGGAGGGGCCCTGCTGGGAGAGGAGGAGGAGGAGGGGGTGGAAGAGGAGGAGGAAGAGCACCGCAGCTGGGGGTGGGCGTGCAGAGACAGGTGGGTGGGGAAGGGAGGCCCTGGCCAGGGGCACAGAGTAGGCACAGGTAGAGGGAGGGCATTTCATGGATGTGGGAGACCTTATATGCACCCCTTCTAAGACCCCGGCCTGACACCTGGTGGCCCCCAGGGACGTGCGGAAATTCAAGGAGACCAAGAAACAGTTTGACAAAGTTCGGGAGGACATGGAGCTGTCCCTCGTGAGGAATGCCCAGGCTCCACGGCACCGGCCCCACGAGGTGGAGGAAGCCACAGGTGCCTTGACCCTCACCCGGAAGTGCTTCCGTCACCTGGCACTAGACTATGTGCTCCAGGTCAGCTGCTGGGCACAGAGCGGTTGGGGCCTGGAGTGGGGTGGGAAGCTGCTCCTGTGTTCCTACAGACACACAGACAGATCTGGCTTTCGGAAAACCCGAGCTGCCAGATCTTGGGAAGGGACAGGGTGGCGGGGTGCCCAGGCAAGGGTGTTCAGGGGACAAACCTGAAGCTTCAGGCCACAGGGGTGGGGCTGAGGCCTTGAAGATCTTGCTAAGGGGGTCTTGGTGGGCCTGGGAGCAGGTCTGAGAATTTTTGGCTTTGCCCATGGGAGGAGCCCACAGTCCTGACGTGGGGAAGGCCTCCATGACCGTGGGAGGGTGAAGCTGGCACAAGTGCAGGGAACTGAAGATGGGCTGGGGGTCTCAGGGAACCACAAGCAAGCCTGAGAGGACTCTGTGGTAAGGGAGCATCCATGGGCTGACACCCTTTACCCCTTCCCTGGCAGATCAACGTACTCCAGGCCAAGAAGAAGTTTGAGATCTTGGATTCTGTGAGTGACTGTTTGGTGTGGGTGGGGAGGGAGGCATTGGCCCTGAGTACAGGCCTGTGAGGTGCGCCCGATGTGAGTGCACCTGCTGGGCCCCTGGAGGCCTGGTCTCAGCTGTGCGCCCGCCCGCAGATGCTGTCCTTCATGCACGCCCAGCACAGCTTCTTCCAGCAGGGCTATAGCCTGCTGCACCAGCTGGACCCCTACATGAAGAAGCTGGCAGCCGAGGTGAGCCTGCGGGGTGGGCTGGGGCCCAAGACCCAGGTCTCAGGAAGAGTGGTCACTTCCCTCCCTGATGCCCCTCCCCCACAGCTAGACCAGCTGGTGATCGACTCGGCAGTGGAAAAGCGTGAGATGGAGCGAAAGCACGCTGCCATCCAGCAGCGGGTGAGGCCCTGTACCCCCTGGCCTCCCGCATGGAAGGGGGGCCCCAAGAAGCCAGTACCCCTTACCCCCTCTCCAGGCCTGCCCACACTGCTTCGCTTACAAATCTGCGCTCAGAAGGAGAGGTCTCCATTCTTAGGAGCCTCATCACGGCAGAGTGGGAGGGGCATCGGTTACTTAGGGGTCACTTACAGGCCAGCCCTGGTGGGCAGGGAAGCCAGCCCACTCGGGTCACAGATGCTGGGGCTGGAGCTAGAGCTGGGACCCTGGGTTTCCTTCCTTCGAGGCCAGTGGCCGTCACTGAGGCCTCAATAGCTGGCTCCTGCCCAGACAGCCCGAGGGTGGAGGTGGGCTGCAGGTAGCACGACTGGGAGCCCACTCACTGCTCTCTCTCCCTCCTCACACCCCCTCCTGCTCCCGGCCCCTCAGACGCTGCTGCAGGTGAGTGGGCGGGTGCCCTGGGGGAGGGAGGGGTGGGGGGGAGAGGGGGGAGCAGTTGAGCAGGCTGGGCGGGGCCTCTGCCCTCCCCCCGCCCCGCAGAGCTTCAGCACCAAGGACACCTCACTTTGCTGCGAGCGAGAGCGCGCTGTGGCGGCTGGCACCAGCGGGACTTGGGCTGAGCTGGACCGCATCCCCCGCGGGAACGGCAGCAGCTGTCCGTTTCTGCCCCCGCTCAGCCAGGGGAGCAGGTGGCCGGGCCTCCTCTCCTGCCGCCGGACACACAGGACAACGCCCAGTGTCTCCGCAGTCTCTGTGAATGGAGCTCTGTCAGGCTGGCTGGAGCGGGCCCAGCTGGCGGTGTGAATGGGGGACTCAGGATGGAGGCAGGCAGCTTCCTTCCTGATCCCAGAGCCTGTTGGCCCTACGAGGCTGGGGGCGTGGGCTGGGGCCCTCAGCTGTAATGTGAGGCGTCTGCCCTCAGTGGGGTTTCAGGGCGAAGGTCCCTGCTGGGGTCAGAGCAATGCCCCACCTCAGCGCTGGCTCTGGGGGGGCCTGGCAGGGTGGCAGCGTCCTCGACAGCCAGGGCCGGGCATTCACTGGGGGCTGGGCTCCAACCACCCCCAGGACTTCTCCTACGATGAGCCCAAAGTGGAGTTTGATGTGGATGCGCCCAGCGGTGTGGTGATGGAGGGCTACCTCTTCAAGAGGGCCAGTAATGCCTTCAAGACGTGGAACCGGTGAGGGGGGGCCTGCTCAGGGGTCTGTGGGTCAGACATGGGGTTGGCCCTGCCTGACCCCCTCCTGGCCCGTCCACCCGCCCAGGCGCTGGTTCTCCATCCAGAACAGCCAGCTGGTCTACCAGAAGAAGCTCAAGGTGCGCTTCGGGGCTGCTGGGGCTGGGTCAGTGACAGCCGGGAGCACCACCCCACCCCCCCCGGGCCCTGGGGTGGGCTGGGCAGTGGGGGTCGCACAGGGTTGAGGACACTGAGCCTGAATGGTCAGAGGGCAGAAACCACCTGGATCTCAGATGGTCTGTGTCTCTAAAGTGGAGCAATAAATGGGTAGTCAGTGCAGGGCCAGGGCTGGGTGCTGAGCGCCCGGGCCACGGTGGTGCCGCCCACAGGACGTGCTCACTGTGGTGGTGGATGACCTCCGTCTGTGCTCCGTGAAGCCGTGTGAGGACATCGAAAGGAGGTTCTGTTTTGAGGTCGTGTCACCCACCAAGTGAGGAGGCCCAACCCGGGGCAGGGCGGGGTGGGGGAGGGGGTTCCCTGCCTGCCGGGCCTGACGGTCCCCTCCCCCCAGGAGCTGCATGCTGCAGGCTGACTCAGAGAAGCTGCGGCAGGCCTGGGTTCAGGCTGTGCAGGCCAGCATTGCCTCTGCCTACCGGGAGAGCCCGGACAGCTGCTACAGTGAGGTGCGGCCCCCTCGGGACCGTCCACGTGCGTGCACACGCGCCTGTGTGCTGCGGGGAGACAGCCCCTGCAGGCTGCGTGCAAGCGTGCGTGTACAGTGTGAGCACATGCTGGTGCTCGTGCACGTGTCGGTGTGCGCGGTGTGTGTATGTGCGTGTGAGTATGCACGCGCACGTAGGCACACAGGCTTACGCTTCAGGTGTCCTAGACTGTGTTGGCACCTCTGGGTGGGGAGGGAGAGGGGGCCCACGGGGATGATAGAGGCTGGAGCTCTTGAGGGCTGAGTGGCCCCTCCCTCGCACCATCCCCAGAGGCTGGACCGCACGGCGTCTCCATCCACAAGCAGCATTGACTCTGCTACGGACTCGCGGGAGCGCAGTGTCAAGGGTGAGAGTGTGCTGCAGCGTGTACAGAATGTGGCTGGCAACAGCCAGTGTGGTGACTGTGGCCAGCCAGATCCCCGCTGGGCCAGCATCAACCTGGGGGTGCTGCTCTGCATTGAGTGCTCAGGCATCCACAGGTGCGTCCACTGGGTGGCCTGGGGCTGAGGTGCTGGGGTAGAGCCATGCCCTGACTCACCCCTGCCTCCTCACCGTCCAGGAGCCTGGGTGTCCACTGCTCCAAGGTGCGGTCCCTGACTCTGGACTCCTGGGAGCCAGAGCTGCTGAAGGTGTGTAGGGAGCCGTCTCAGGCCGCTGGCAGGGGGTGGCGGCTGCGGCAGGAGCCAGGTCTGCAGGCTTGTGGGGGGGGGGGGATGAGCTGGGGCTGATGCCTGCATACCCCTTCTTCCACTAGCTGATGTGTGAGCTTGGAAACAGCACCGTGAACCAGATCTATGAGGCTCAGTGTGAGGGGCCAGGTGGCAGGAAGCCCACAGCCAGCAGCCCGAGGTAAGGGGGGGGCAGCCTGGACGGGGCCTTGACAGCCCCCACCCGTGAGGTGCAGCCTCATGCCCGTCTCTGGTGCAGGCAGGACAAGGAGGCCTGGATCAAGGACAAGTATGTGGAAAAGAAGTTCCTGCGGAAGCCGCCGTTGGCACCAGCCCGGGAGGCCCCCCGGCCCTGGCGGGCGCCAAAGTGCCAGCGCCACCACAGCTCTCCCCGGGTCCCTGCTGCCCACCGCAAGGTCCGGCTGGAGCCCATCCTCCCGTCTGTGGCTGCTCTGTCCTCAGGTGCCAGCGGGCTGCTCCCTTAGCTCACGTGCCCATGCAGGGTGGGGACAGGCTCCAGCGGGGGGGGGGGGGGGCAGGGACTCCCAGTATGACTCAGGCACCCTACCTTGCCTTGGGCCTCAGCTCCCCCCTCCCCCCCCCCCACGCAGGTGCTGTGGAGCGCAAGTTCCGGAGGGACTCTCTTTTCTGCCCAGATGAGCTGGACTCCCTCTTCTCCTATTTCGATGCTGGGGCTGCTGCAGCCGGTCCACGGAGTAAGTGCTGGGAGGGCCCTGGCCCCCTGTCGTCGACTCCCCTTGGCTCAGTGAGGCCCACAGAGCAGGGACAGGTGTGCTCGTCTGTGAGGTGGGTGAATGTGGAGCCATAGCCACGTGCTTGGAGACTGGAGGGACAGGCATTTCTTGCAGGAAGGACTGGGCTAGGGCTGGGCAGAATTTGGGGGTCGAGCAAGGATAAGGCTGAGATAGCATCTCAAGGGTCTGGGGTTACTTGGCCACTGACTTGGAGACCAAGGCCCTGATCCTCAAGAGTGATGTGTACGTATGTGTGTGTGGTCTATACACTGGAGTATAAGTGGGTGTGTGGCTGGATGTGCGCACAGGCATATAGGTATGTGTGCGGTGTGTGCTCACGTGTACTGAGGGTCCCGTGTGTGTGTGTACACACTCAGGCTGGGGCCCTTGGCAGCCGTGTGCTGGAGCCAGCCTGTGAGAGACAACGGTGCATCCTTTCCAGCCCCTCTTGGAGTTGGGGGGCCACACGCTACCAGCAGGGTTTCCCACCAGGGGCTTCCTGTTAACGATTTGCCAGCACCCAGTGGTCTGAGGCGCACGTAAAGCCTTTCTGGGCAGTGTAGGCAGAAGGCATGAACCCAGGCCAAGAACAGACAGGGCTGCTGGGGGTGGCAAGGGGGTGCCCTCAGGCAGCAGAGGGCGCTGCCTCACCATTCCTAAGCTGGGGCTGCCCTTGGGGAAGCCAGCTGAGATTTCACTCAGTGTAGCAGGGGGATGGGGGGTGGGGCGGGTGGGGGTGCCCCAGGGCTTGGTGGAGACCCGTTGCTGCCCAGTGACCTCCCAGCATGCAGTCGCCACAGACAGGCTGAGCACCCACTGTGCATGGTCATGCTTTGCCCATCCATCCTGCCAGGGCTGACCTGCGGCGGGGGCGGGGGTGTGTGTGGCTGTGCTCTCTGATGTGTTCCTTTGGCTCCTTTGAGCCGTCCCTTGGTTTTCTCCCCTTTCCCCCATCCTAAGCGGGCTCCCCCCCCCCAACAGTGGGGGCACATCCTGTCCCTGGAGGGTGGGTGGGGGCTCCAGAGCTCTAAGGAGCCCTTCTGTCCCCGGCCCCCACAGGTCTGAGCAGTGACAGTGGCTTAGGGGGCAGCTCTGATGGCAGCTCTGACGTTCTGGCCTTCGGTGCAGGCTCTGTGGTGGACAGCGTCACTGAGGAGGGTGGGTGCCCCTCCCCTCCCCAGCCCTCCCCAACCCCACCCCAGGCCTGGTCTCAGCCCCTGACCACAGCCCCCGTCCCCATAGAGGGTGCAGAGTCTGAAGAGTCCAGCGGTGAGGCTGACGGAGAGGCAGAGGCCTGGGGTGTGGCAGACGTGCGCGAGCTGCACCCTGGTCTGCTGGCCCACCGGGCGGCTCGGGCCCGAGACCTGCGAGCGCTGGCCATGGCGCTGGCGCACGGGGCAGAGGTCAACTGGGCCGACGCAGAGGACGAGGGCAAGACGCCACTGGTGCAGGCTGTGCTGGGGGTGAGCGGGCGCGGGGGCCGGGCGGGGGGTGCATCTTCAGAGCCCGCACAAGGGGTCAGCGAGGGGCCGCGTCCTCAGCTTAACCTGAACTGCACGCCCCAGGGCTCCCTGATTGTCTGTGAATTCCTTCTGCAAAACGGAGCAGACGTGAACCAAAGAGACAGCCGGGGCCGGGCGCCCCTGCACCACGCCACCCTCCTGGGACGCACAGGGTGAGTCTCCACGCCTCCCTGCCTGGCCAGGGTGGGAGGGGGCTGGGGTCGCCTCCTCCTGCCCCTGGCCGGCCCGACTCGAGTCATCCCTCCACCCTTCAGTCAGGTCTGCCTGTTCTTGAAGCGGGGGGCTGACCAGCACGCCTTGGACCACGAGCAGCAGGACCCGCTGAGCATCGCCATCCAAGAGGCAAACGCAGACATCGTCACGCTGTGAGCGCAGGCGGGGGCGGGGCGGGGGCTGGGGGGGAGGGTGGCCGGCGAGGGGCGCTGGGGGGAGGGGCGCGCCTCACACCGTGCCACCCCCAGGCTCCGTCTGGCACGCATGGCCGAGGAGATGCGTGAGGCCGAGGCGCCCCCCGGCCAGCCGGGCCCCCTGGCGGGCAGCAGCCCCACGGAGCTCCAGTACCGCAGGTGCATCCAGGAGTTCATCAGCCTCCACCTGGAGGAGAGCTAGGGCCCCGCCCCGCCTGGGACTCCCCCCACTTCCTGGAGCCCCGGCTGCCTGCTCGGCCTCCTCAGAGCTGCCCCGGCCGCTCCGGGGGCTGAGAGAGGGACCCCAGCACTGAGTCTTATGAAGCCCCACATTTCCCCTTGGGAGGCGCTGCATCATCTGATGCCCCTCGCCACACCTGGGGACGCTATGTCTTCAGGTGACCCCTTCCATGGGAGCCTGGGTTGCTCATGTCACAAACCACTCTCGAGGCTCCATGCCACGTGTGCCCCACAGACGCCCCCCACCTCCGGGGCCGTGTCACCTCGTGCCCCGACCTTTACTGCCGTGGAACACTGACCTGCTAGTTGGGTCCCTCCGACACACCCTCAGAGCCCCTCTGCTGGGCCCTGGAGCTGGTGGCTGGCCGCCAGCACCTTTCAGGGGCAGGAAGGGCAGCCCATCCAGGGAATCAACCCGTGTACCTCACTTAGTGACCGGCATCCAGGCTGGGCTTCTCGGGTGCTGGGGGTGGGCTGTGGCCTGGGGCCTCAGCCCTGGCGGGACGCAGGCATCCCAAGGCCACGCGGCTGGCCACGCAGGCCCCAGTGCTGGGCAGCCCGAGACCCGTCCCTGCCTCTCCAGGTGCACTTGGCCCAGAGTCGGTGCATAAAGGACTTTGGCACTTTCCACTCCTGCATCCGACATTCTTTGTCACAGACTGAGCGGATTTTCTACAACGATCTCTTTCTCACTTTGTCTTGTGTCTTTTCTCTGTGGACTCTTGACGGCCACCTGGACAGGCCCGGCTCTGCCTGCCACTGGGGGGTGGGGCTCCCGCAGCGCTGTTCTGCCCCTCACCTGCCTGGCTCCTCTAGCTGGGCCCTTGATGGGCCCGGGGGTCTCTCGGCTCACTCCCCAGGGCCCACCAAGGCGTTCACTCTGCATTCTCCTTTCCTGGAGCCCTGGGGCAGTGGCTGGGCCTCTCCCCAACTTACATCCTCGGTCAGGCCAAGGCCAGTTGGCTAGTCACTATGCAAAAGCTGTCCAGGGAGGCTCCATGGGTGGCAAGGTGGGTGCTGACTGAGCTCCCCCCTCTGCCTGTTGGCCGTGACCCCTAAAGAGCAGAATTAACTCCCTCCTTTCTCCCTGCTTGAGCTCTGCCCCCCTCCCTCCCTCCCACCCTACTACCTGCATCAGGGCCTCGGGCTGGCAGGACCCGCCCCCTGCTCCAGATCACAGTTAATAAACTGCTGCTTGCACCCCTGCCTGTCATTGGCTCACCTGCCTCACTCCACTCTGTCTCAGCTGGGGAGGGGATGTCTTCGGGTCACCTGCCTTCGCTAAGGGGTGGTCCTGATTGGGGTAGCGCCAGTGTCCCAAGAGGAGACAGTAAGCCAGAACCAGCCTCTGCCTGTTGGGGACCGGCTGGGAGACCCAGGGCTTCTTTGATGGAAATTGACTTCTGAACCCCCCAGCCCCCACTCCCTGGGCCCTCCGCCTTTCTCTGGCCTGGACTGTGGCCACTGGAGGAAGTGGGGATGTATGCTAAGTGGTGGGGGTGATCTGGGTCTGGTCTTGTCTCCTGGCCAAGCCCTGGCCCTGCAAGCTAGCCATGGACACAGTGCCCTCCTGCCCCCCAGCACCCACAGCATGTCTGTGGCTCCCAGGGGCGTGGCGGTGCAGCCTGGGGTGTTCAGCTTACTCAGGAAGGGGAACTGAGGAGGTGCATACACTCTGGCCACCAGCTGGAATCACAAATTTTATTACAAAGCAGCCCAAGGTCACCAAGGTTACCTCGACCTGGCCCTACCCTTCCTTCCACCTGTCCTGAGTTGAGGAAGGTTCTGTCTGGTGTCTGCACGTACCTACACATAGGCACAGACAGATATGATGGCACACTCAGAAGCACACATACGTTTGTTCCCATGACACTGACAGCAAACACAGGCACACTCCCATGTGGAGGTACCCCCACCCCCTTGCACGCACACACTTGCAGGAATGCACAGACTAGACGTGGGAATCCAGGGCGGTGGGGACACTCCCTCCCCCCTGCCCTGGGCCTCCTTGAGTGAGGCCACCCCTGGACAGGGCACTGGGTTGACGAGAGGGCCCAATGGGTTGGGCGCTCTGGTGTGAGCCTGCAAGCTCCGTGTTCTGCTTCCTGGGCCCTGGGTTTGGCTTGGCTGGCTGGAGGTGGCTCCGTGGGGCTGGTCTGGGCCAGCAGGAGAGCCCACTGCTGCCATATCCCTTAGGGTCAGAACAAGGTCAGGCTGGTTCAGGTGTCAGGAGGCTGGGGCTCTCACTTGGCCTGACTCTTCAGCCAGAGCTCCCGGAAGCGTTGTGGGAGATGAGGCCAGCAGGGGCCCCCAGATGATTAATGTCATTCCCACAGTCAGTGGGCAACTGGTTGGCCTCCGGCTTGGCGCTTGGCATGAGACGCCACTGTGGCTGCCCCTGGCTGGCACCCCTGAGTTCTGCGGAGCCGGCGGCAGCCCAGCAGCAGTGTGAGGGCTATGGCATCAAGCAGCAGCTCCAGCAGCTCCAGGACAGAGAGAACAGAGGAGCCGAACCACAGGCTCCAGAGGCTGCCCATGGCTGACAGCAGCTGCGGCACCTGCGGGCGTCAGTGCGCTGTGAGCAGGCGCGCAGGGCCGTGCCGTGGCCGGGCCCCCGGGGTCTGGCCAGCTCTGCTCCTGCCCCCCCCCACGGCTCTTAGTTCCTGGCTGGCTCACCGAGTAAACAGGTGTCTCATCCAGGGTACGGTAGTTGAGCTCCTGGTAGAAGATGTTCACCTTGGCCATGTTGCTCCTGGGGCAAGGCAGAGGTGTGAGGGGCAGGGCTCCTCCTCGGGGCCCAGAAGGGCAAGGTTGGCAGGGGGTGGGGGGCGAGCACGTGACCTCTGGAGGAGGAGGAGTGCACCCACCTGAGGCTCTGGCTTGGGTTCCTGTGGCCCCGCTTGCCCAGCACAGCCAGGATCCAGTCCTGCACACAGAAGCCTCCTTGTGGCCCCCGCTCCTCCCAGCCCTCAGGGTGCTGTGGGGCGGGTGTCAGAGCGGGGGCTGCAGGGGCACAGGCTGGCCCAGGGCGGGCTCTCTGGGACTTGTGAGGCCCGCCAGCTTGTCAGCCCTTCACCCCACCCTCACCCCTGAAGGGGACTCACAGCTGACGTGGAGGAAGGCCACCTCGAGGTCCCGGCAGAGAGCTTGTACGAAGACTCCCTGGAGAGATGGATCCCCATAGCACGCCTGCTATGTGGTGCTATGGCAGCGACCCCCAGCCCCGAGCCTTCACACTTGCCACTCACCTGCAGGGCCTGGGGCAGCGTGAGGCACAGGGAAGCCGGTGGGTCCCCAGGTCCCTGTAGAGGCGGTAGAAGCAGTGGCCTGCAGATGGGGGGGGGCGGGGGGGATCACAGATCAACCCATCAGGATCAACCCCGACCCGCGTGGGGTGGAGGATAGGATACCCCCAGGGGCGGGGCGAGCAGGGTGGTGCGGGGCGGGGCGAAGCGGAGGGGGCGGGGCGAGCAGGGTGGTGCGGCGCGGGGCGGGGCGAAGCGGAGGGGGCGGGGCGAAGCGGAGG
>NW_024080942.1:1709702-1733171 GCF_003009895.1 Hyaena hyaena
GGGGCGAGCAGGGTGGTGCGGCGCGGGGCGGGGCGAAGCGGAGGGGGCGGGGCGAGCAGGGTGGTGCGGCACGGGGCGGGGCGAAGCGGAGGGGGCGGGGCGAAGCGGAGGGGGCGGGGCGAAGCGGAGGGGGCGGGGCGAAGCCGAGGCGGCGGGGCGGGTCTCACCCCAGGCGGGGTGCCGGCCGTAGCTGCAGTACTGCGCCCCTGACGGCAGAGGGTAGAAGTAGTAGCCGCAGGAGCAGGTCTCTACCATCAGCTGCTGGAAGCAGGATACCAGGCAGGCCTGTGGGGACAGCGGGGGACACGGGCTGAAGTTCCAGAGGCAGCCACCCCTCCCCCACGGTGTGCAGGAGGGCCTGGCCCCCCTGCCCATCCGGTGCCCTCCCCATCACGTCCCCCCCTTCCCCCAGCCCTGCCCCAGACTTCCTCCCCTGGCATCCCCTGTGCCCTCCCTGAGATGCTCCATTCCTCCCACCCCATGGCGCCAGACTCACCTGCAGGGTATAGGAGGCATTGTACAGCAGCGGCACACCCACACCCTCCACACTGTGGGTGCAGTGACTATAGGGGCTCCCCAGCCGGTGCACCTCGTCCTGGGGGGAGGGAGAGTGCTTCAGCCCCACCGTCCCAGGCCCTTGAGGCCCCAGAGTTGGGCAGGCAAGTGGGGAGTGGGAGGGACGAGGCCCACCCACCTCTCGGATGCTGATGGTGGTCTCGGTCCCTGGCCGGATGCTGAAACCCTGGTGCTCCAGGAAAGGTGGGTGGTCACGCTCATGAATCATGACTTTGATGCCAGCCTCCGTGGACAGCAGCGGGAGGCGGTCCTGCTGCTCAGCCCTGAGGACCAGGCTGATTCCTGGAGGAGGGAGCAGGGTGAGGCCAGGCTGGTCCCGATGCCCCCCTGCCCCACTCAGCCTGCGGCTGGCACTCACCATGGGTGATGCCCGGGCGCTGCGCAGCCCAGACGCCGTTGAAGGTGTAGCAGCTGCCATAGGTGGGGTGGTGGAATGTCTGGAAGTGCCTGGAGCCAGGAGCCACACTCAGACCAGCATACACCTTTGACCCGTGACCCCACTGCGTGTGGCCTGAGGGACTATGACCTGCCTCATCTCTGGAGGAAGCCCAGTGGCGGCACCCGTGTCTGGAGGGTGGAGCAAGGGGAGCAGCCACCCACCCGCCCCGCCCCCACTCACTGGGCCTGGCAGTCCTGGCCGTCAAATTGGCAAGAGAAGACAAAGTGACCGCCGTGGCTCCGGTGGCTGTCCTCGTGGGCGGTGGGCAACAGGGCCAAGATGCTCACATAGTGGAAACAGTACCATTCTCGGGCGGCTGTCACACCTGACGAGAAGGCCCTGTAGAAGCAGTCTCCGCCTGTGCTGTTACACTGAGGGGCATGGGGTCAGCACAGCACAGCCTCCCTGCCCGCCCACACCCAACGCAGAGCCCTGCGGAGTGATGGCTCGCCAGGACCGAATTTCAGGCCTAGGGACACTTACCAATCTGAAACCCACTCTGCTCTGGCCACCCGGGAGGCTCAGCCTCTGCAGGCGGACGCTGCGGTCCAGGTAGAAGGCAGGCTGTGGGCCCCGGTCGTCAGTAAAGGGGGCAACCCTGTCCTCGCTGAAGTTGAATTTGTAGAGAGAATGGATGTTCTCCTGGGCAAACTGATCGAGTGCCTGCAGATGGTGGCGGACTGAGCTCGGCCTATAGGGTGGGGTGGTCAGGGCGAGGGAGAGGGGCAAGCTGAGTCAGAGCCACCCCCGAGAGTCCCTCACATCAGTCAAGGGGTACCAACGGGGAGAGCCGCACCTTCCTGAAGATCAATGGACAGCAGCCTTGCCCCATACGTGGGAAGCCTGAGCTTCAGGCTGGGGCTGCAGAGTGACATCAGGCCCCCCAGCCTGGCCTGGTGCCCGTGTGGACTCCACCGATCTTCTGGCACAGCCACCACTCCCCTGTTTTTGCCCCCTCTGCCTCCCCACCTGGAATGTTACCCTGCTCTCTTCTCCTGTCCCCCCAGCCCGAACCCTCACTCTGGCTGCCCAGCACCTGGGTGCCTGGGTGACACTGGCCACTGCAAGCTCCAACTGGCTCCTCCTTGTCTGCCCCGTAACTGTCTGCCCTCCCCGAGTCTCAGGGCGCCTGAGCTGGTGACCACGCCTGGGGAGATGTCCACAGGCTGCGGAGATGAGGAATCGGGAACCCTCACCTGTGTGGGCTCATGTCACACAGAGTGACAGACGGGAAGAGCTTTCGCTCCGAGTGCACGGACACTGTCATGATGACTGGGTAGCGCCAGTACTGCTCAAAGAGGACCCCAAACTGCCAGTAGAGTGCACCCAGGGCACCCAGGAACAGCAGCCCCCAGGATGCCGTCTTGAGGCGGTTCTGGCTGCAGCAGACAAGGCGGATGGCGCCATGGATGGTGGAATTGGTGCAGAAGAAGGTGAAGAGCTCCTGGAAGGAGGCGTGCAGCTCTACGAGCCTCTCCCCTTGCCCCTCCTCGTCCTCGGGCTGAGGTGGCAGTGGCAGCTGGGTCTCATGGGATTTTGGGGAGCCACCAGATGCTTGGGCCATAGCTCCTGCCTGTGTCCAAGAAGCAAGCCTTAGTGTGGCCCCCGCCGGGTGCCTGGCCTGGTGCCACTCAGGCCTCCTCACCCCAGGCTGGTAGGACTTGCATTCTCTGTCCCTGGGAACTTCCCTCAGCCCCCCATGGCACAGCCCAGCCTGCTGATGCTTGAAAGAGGCCCTATCAGAGGCTTGGGACCAGCCCCGCAGCCGTGCACCCCCGCCCCCCTCCCCGGGCCGGGCACCAGGCGGCCTACCTAGGCACGCCTCATCGTAGCCAGAGCTAGGTCCTGCTGGTGGGGATGGGGACAGTGGACGGTGTGGTGTCCAAACCCTGCCTGCAACTGTTTGCAGGCTGGCTTGAGGCTGGGTAGGTCTCTGCTACTGTCCCCTAAGTGGGGCAGGGGCCTCTGGGGGAGGGGCAGGCCAGGTGACGGGCTTGTCTGGGTTGCGTCCTTGGCCCAGAGCCAATGTGGAAGGTCTGGGGGCCCTGGAAAGACCAGACTCTGGGCCTCAATGGCCTCTACCAACCCTTAGTGGCCAGTATGGCCTCGTATGGTTGGGACTGACAGAAGCAGGCTGCTCAGCCACGTCTGGGCTGAGGGTCAGGGCCAAGTATTGTTCAGTGCTGTGGCCACAGTGAGGCATCACCTGCCAAGTTGTGTCCCCACGGAAGCCCTGTTTGTGGACCTTGGGCTCCAGGAAAGCGGGCAGGGGGCCAGGGGGCCAGTGGTGGGGACCTGAGGGGTGCAGAGAAGTAGAGGCACAGACCCAGGGCCCCCAGACCCCCAGTCCCTCCAGCACACAGGGATATAAGACCCTGACGAGGCCGGGCCTGCGAGCCCTGAACACGTGTTGAGTCACTGCCTGGGCATCCGGTGGACTTTCCACATTGTCTGCATCTCAATCTGAATCACTAGGTCTTCTTGGACCCAGGGTCTAGCCTCCTGAACTCTGGCCCCTCCTGAGGCACCTGGGGAGGGGACTGAGCCAGGGGCAGCAGAGAAGCATCTGCCAGCATGTGCCTGGCCCGGGACACCCAAACAGGCTGCTCCCGTGGGCTCCGGGAACCTGTGTGTTGGAGCAGGCTGTAGGTATGGCTTCTCCGGGCCGTACGAGGTGCCGGTCGGTTGGCCTCCCTTCCCAGCTTCAGGTTTGTGGGCCTCCCCCAAGCCTGGCCGGGGGCAGGTACCGGCACAGAGTACTAATGGGGGAGTCTCATATGCAAAGAGCTCCTCTTACATGCGTGTCCCCCCGTGATCACACGGGCCCTTCACGGGTGAGGTAGAATCCTCAGCTGTGTGTTATAGGTAAGGCAAAAGGGGCTCCAGAAGGTTCTTTCTGACTCCACTAACCATGTTTACCCTCCCCCAGACATGGAGCCCAAACCAGCCCCCTCCTGCCCCAGCTGGGGCTACCAGGGCAGAAAAGGGGAGGTCCCAAAGATGGGGGTGTGGGGGACCACTGAGAGCCCCCAGGGCTTCCTGAGATGGGGGCGGGGCCCAGACACCTGGGATAGAGGGCCCCTGATGCACTGAGGTGAATGTGGGCACTTGGGATCCGAGAAGCCTCGAGCAAGACACAGCAGGAGAAGGGGCGATGGCCCCTTCGTACACGCTCACACATGCACGCATGTGTGCAAATACACATACTCCTGTCACGTGCACCAAGTCTTCAGTGGGAACTGCATGACCCTCTTCTCTTGCCCTTTGTGCGTGTGTGCGCTTGAGGTGACACATGGGACACAGCGCCCTCCACTTCAGGTTAGAGAGACCCCCAGAGAAGACCTTCCCTCCCTGCCCCGGAAAGGGCACATCAGGTGCCCTTGGGTACCTTGAAGCTGGAGCCTCCCTGCGCAAGCACCTCCATTCTCCTGTGGTGGGTGGCCTGAAGATGACGGCTGTAGTGGGTGACAAGACAAAGTGGGATGTGGCCCGACACTGGCCAGGCAGCCTCCTATTTATAACAGGCTGGCTGCGTGTGGGCTGAGGCGGGGAGGGGCCTGGCTGGCGGGGGCAGGCACACCCACTCTGGACCCGGAAGGGGAAGCCATCAGGGCAGGGATGGGGGTCCTCCTCTTGGGTGAGTGTTTCTTGCTCAGAGACTTGGAAGCCAGGCCTTAGGGTGAAGGGCTCCTGGTTTCTGGAAGGAGAAGAGACCCCGTTGGATGGCTGCCCAGCCTCCTCCTGAGCAGACCTCCCTCCCCACCCCCCCAGCTCCGGAAGCTCAGATCTCTCTTGGGTCAGAACCTGACTCCCAGCAGACCCTGGAGAGCCCTGGCCCCTCACCCCTCTGCCTTCTTGCCTCCTGCCAGGCCTGGGAGGGACGCCTGCTCTCCACCGCCTGCCTGGCTCACACTGCGAGCACTGACTACAGGTGTTTATGGCCAAGGGGCACTGGGCAGGGGCCTCCACTCCCAGGACGCAGGTGTCTAGGGCCAGCCGCCCAGCTGCTGGGACTGGCTCTAATTGTGGGAACCCGGGCCTGGGTGTGGAGACAGCACCTGGTGCCCTGGGGCACACAGTTCACCCTTTCTACCAGACAATACGGCCACCGCCGCCACACCACACACTAAGACCACGAAGATGACACACCCCATGTCTTGCTACATTCACACTAAGGGCACACACCACATGCTAACAACACACACCACGCTCAGGGCCAAATCACACGGTCTCAGGGGTTGAAGTCCTTGGCCTCACTGTGGGAGTGTCAGGCCGGACGGTGCACCAGAGGCAGGACAGACCAGGACACCCCACCCCCAGCGTGACCCACCACCTCTGGCTGCGGTGGGGGGGGGTGTCTAACATGTCCCTAGGATGACCCAGAGGCCTCACCATCCCAAGTGCCCAAACCCTCAGCCTGATCCCAGGTTCCAGGCCCCACTGCCCCTTCCCCAGGGCAGGCTCTAGGTTTCTGACACCCCGCCCCCAATCAGTGCTGAGGCCCCTGGGCTGGGATGAGGGAGGGAGCCCCACTTCCAATCGGCCCTGCTGGGGAGGCCTGGGCTCTGAGGAGGGGCAGGGTCATCAGCCTTGTGGCTTTGGAAGGAGGCAGAGGGCCATCGGCGATGCCAGAGAGGGAAGTCATGCCATCATGCCTGGGGAAGAGCAGGCCCTGGACTCACCCAGGTGTGGGTGCGAATCACAGCTCTGTCACCTGCTGTGGGACTTTGCCCAAATTACTCAACCTCTCTGAGCCCATTTCCGCAAGTGCTAAATGGGCCTTTGTTTCCTCTTCCTGCTCAGGGCTCAGAGGTGGAACCAGCTGATATCACTGGTGTGGACTCCCCTTCCCCAAGCTTCAGAGCCCCTAAACAGCACAGGCCTGGGGTGTGTCGGGCCCTCTGCCACGGAGCAATTTTCCTTTGCGGGGCAGGCTGTGTTACCGAGGGGTGGGGCACACGCTGTCCTAGGGGAGGCCTCGTAGCAGCAGGGGAAGGTCCCAGGTGCTCTGGAATTGGAACAAGAGTGACCTGTGGCTTCCAGCTCAGGAGGCTGAAGCAGTAGCTGCCAGGAAGGACGGGCCTGGAGGCCCGAGCTCAGGTCCAGCCAGAGCCCCTGCCAGCCAAGGGCAGCTTGTAGGGAGCAGGGGCCTCTGCCTTCCCGTGGGAGCGGGAGCCCTGGCCAGGGCAGAGGCCTGCCTGTGATGATGCCTGGTGCCCTGAGGGGCTCGAGTCAGAGCCCATCCAGGCGGAAGGCACAACCCTTCCTTCCCTCCTGGGGAAGCACCCTGAGAGCTGCTGAGAGGGCAAGAGAAGGGCCAGGGCCAAGGGTCAGCACCCAGCGGGGGTGGGGAGGGGGAAGGCCGCCCCGGAGCTCACCTCTGGGAGGGCATAGAGGACACGCAGACGGTGTCCAGCAGCAGCCAGGCCGGCAGCCCCCTCCTTCCTTCCAGGCACATCCCTTCTCCTGCCTCCCCAGCCTCACTGGCCCCTGGAGGAGCAGGGTTGCGGGCTGGGGCCGGGCGGGGAGTCCCCAGCTCCTGGCACAGCGTGGGCTCACGTGGTCACTTCTCTACAGCTGTGTGTTGAAGGAATGTGTGGATGCCTCAGAGGCCCCACCCACTCCACCCTCTCCGGAGAAGGACAGTAGGATGCGGCCCCACCCTGGGTACACCCCCCATCGGGACTTTGAGAGCCAGCCTCCACTGAGGCTGGGCCTAGGGGTGCCAAGGTGTCCCCTTCCAGGCTGGGGCTGTCCTGGACACTGTCGGTGCTGGTCTTTCACGGAGCCTCCAGGCCCAGCTCATTCCCCTGTGGGTGGCCTTACCCTCAGGGGCAGCTCAGAGGCGGCCCTAGGAGATTCAGGTGTGACAGAATCTGTGACAGCCCACTGGCTCTGCATGTGTGTGGGTTCCCGGTGGGCACGGGCTGGGGTGGGCGGTCATCCGCCCTGGCCTGGGGGCTGGCCCACCTGCTTCCAGGAGGGTGAGGGACCTTCTCGGTGCAAATGCAGAGCCTCCTCACCCCCCCCCCCACCCCCCGAGCACTGACCACAGTGTTAAGCAGGGGCTCTGGCCAGCAAAGAGGGGGCTCCCTGAGGCGCCTCCGGTCAGTCGGGGGTGGGTGGAGCTCAGGGTCTGCCCAGGTGTCTCCCGCTGGAAGGAGTGTGTACACACTTCCTGCCTGATCACCCTCAGGCTGGCTCTTTGGTACCCTCTCTTGAGCCCCGGCCCAGTGGTCCCTACTGGTCAGATGCAACTGGGGTCGTCAGGTCCTGCCCGGGGGCAGGGGTAGTGGCAACTGGTGTGGGGGGTATGTTTTCTTGATTCTAACCCTCTTGGTTTTCTGGCAGCTCTTCCAACACAAATGCTCAGGAGAGAACGTGGCCGTCCTCTTCCCGCAGTTTGGCCATTGGCAGAAGTGGCAGTGGTTGGAAGTTGGTCTGGCGGGAAGGGTTAGCTCCAGCCTCTTCTCCAGAAGGGTGTTTTTGGGGTTTGAGAAGGTCTCAGTTGTCATTCACTGCCAGCCTGGCTGCCCCTTCCTGCCTGACTTCTGAGGGCAGAGGCCTGGGCAGCGTGGGCGAGGGTCTTGGCAGGACCTGTTGGCCACATCTGTCTCAGGAAGCTTCGCCCTCAGGTGTGACTCAAGGGTGCTTGGTGATCAGGAGGTTGGGGCTGACGCTGGGGGGTTCTGAGGTGAGCTTTTCCATCAAGATGCTCCCACACGAGCTGGCTCCCCCACTTTACGCGGAGACAAACTGAGGCAGGAGAGGGCCTCCACCTGCCCGAGGACCCAGGCCTGTACAGCCATTGCCTGTGCTCTGCAGTTGCGCGTGGGTGTGTGCCAGACACACCTGTGCTTCCGCCCCAGGCCCCCGGGGGTAGCCTCCCTTACGTAACTTTCCACGTGCTAAAAAGAGCTGGGCCTGCCCTGCATGGGGATGGTAGAGCCCTCGGAGGAGGCAGAGGGGTGAAGGCACGATGCCGAGTGTACCAGCAGAGGCTGAGCTCCGGAGATGGCCAGCCTCCCCACCGGGCGGCCAGGCCGGCACTGGGTGATGTGGCAGGAGGTGGAGGCAGGCTGGATTCCCACGGGGCAACTCGCCTGGCAGCAGGCTGGTGGACGATGGGCACTCCTTCTGGGTTCTGCCCAGGGCCTGGGGCTAGATCCTGCCTGAGATGCCCTGGGTGGGCCAGGGTCAAGGGCAAGCATGGCTGCCTGCTCTCTCCCAGGGGCCACAGCTGGCCCTGTTAATGGTTGTGTGATCAGTCACCTCATTGACTTGTGGCCTATGCCAAGAGGCATGGTGAAGGGTTTGGAACCCCCGCTCCGTCCCACAGAGCCACGCAGTCCGGCACAGCAACGGCCTCTCCCGATCTGTCCAGGCTGATGACTACCACCTGCTTCATAGTCGATGTGCAGGATTTCCCCCGAAACAACCCGGGAGTGGAGACCCCAGGCCCCCACTTGGCCCTGTCCTGGGTTTTCTCTCCAGGGAGGGCAGCAGGCAGTAAGCATGCTGGCTCGCTCAGCCGCCCAGCCCAGCCCACGTTCAGACAGCAGCTCTCCTACCTCCTGTGTGCCACCCTCACGTCCCTCCGAACCTTCCCCCACGGCCCTCTTGAGGAGGGCCAGCCCCAGGCCTCTGCAATCAGGACCCTCTGATGCTGGCCCTGGGAACAGTATCCGCACCTGCCGGCTTCAGGCACACTCAGGGGGCCAGGCTCTGCCTCCCCCTCCCCCAGGGCCAGGGAGGGGACTGTGGGAGCAGAAAGCAAGCCTCAGTGCAGTGTCCACTGTTGCATAATGACCCTATTCATGGGCTGGGTGGAAAATTCAGTTGGGGAAACAGTGGAACTATTTTTATGAGGCCAGCTCTCCCCATAGGCAGGGGCTGGACAGGCGCCCATGGCCGACCCCACCTGGTGCAGCTTCTGGCAGCGCTCCCATCCCCATCCTCACTGGTGGCCAGACAAGGCCGTTCAGGACGTGACTCTCGGGCCCGGGGCAGCTTCGGACTGACGCGGCCGGGGGACCCTGGTGCGTCCAGCTCTCCCCTGTTACGCGGGCACACGCGCGCCCCACGCCGGGGTTGGTCCCATCCTTTGCAGGGTGGCAGGTGGGAGGGTCGGGGTCCCAGTGAATTCAAGGAGTTCACGCGGGCACCTCCAGGGACACCCTTTGACGGAGCCGGTCTTTCTGGGATTGGCGCGCCCCGCTCTCGGCCAGGGTTCATGGGGAGGTAGTGTGCAGGGCGGGGGATCTGACGACCCCTGGGCCGCCCGCCGACAACGCTGTGGCGGAAGGATGCCCAGGACGGCCCCGCGGCGCGACCAGATCAGCGGAGAGACGGCAGCGCCAAGCGCCGGGGCCGCCAGCCGGAGCCGCCAGCCGGGGCCGCCAGCCGGAGCCGCCAGCCGGAGCGCAGGGGCCGCGGGTGCCGCGCGCCCCGCCCAAGGAGCTGCCCTCCAGTGCGCACGCGCCGGCGCTCTGGCCCCTGCGGGGCGCGAGGCGGCAGCGAGACGCAGGCGACGTCCGCCGGGCCGGCTAGAGCGGCCACCCTGGAGCACGGCGCACCGGAATCGGAAGCGGGGAGGAGCACACTCCCCCCGCCCGCCCCGCGAACGGCCATCTTGCAAGCTTAGGCGGCGGCGGCGGTGCGGTGGGCTCGCTTCCGGCGCAGCGAGGCTCTCCGGCGCGGGCCACGCTCTTCCTTCCCTGCTCCGGTCTCGACCACGGCGAGCCTGAGCGCGGCGGCGGCCCACGCGCGGCGACGGGGAGAGGTGAGCGCGCCGCGCGGGCCTGAACCGGGGCTTCGGCTGCGCGTCCGCCCCGCTGGAGCCGACCCGCGCGGAGGGCACGGGGCCGCCGCAAGGCTTGTTGCCGCTCGATCCGCCGCGCGAGGGGCCCCCGCCTGGAGCTTCCGTGCGCGGAACCTGAGGTCGGTTACGGCGGGGCGCCCGGGGCTCCGGGCCGGGGTGTTCCTCCGGCCAGCTTGGGGATTTGGTTGGCCCCCCGGCTGGGGCTCCCACGGAAAGGTCTCCTGTTAGCGGCACACTTGCGGGCACCTCCAGGACTAGCCGGCAGAGACCTTGGTTTGTAAACGTACCCCGGGAATCGTGTTGGGGTGGCTGTCCTCGAGCCCGCCTCTTCGCCCGCAGACAGTACCCCAAACTGTTTCGTAAATTCCAGCAGGAATGAGTGTCCTTAGGGTTCCGCCTCTTGGGGCAATGAGAAGAAATTCAGGCGGCAAGAGTGGGTAGCTAGAGTCGGTGGCTCCCCCGTGGGCACTGCCGACTGGCGTCCGCCCTGGGCCCTGGGCCAGCCCTCGTCTGTGCCGGCCCACTTTCCCCTCTGCCGGTTACCGGCACCCTCTCAGCTTCAAGAGGCGAAACTTACAGCTCCTTGCTCCGTCGCTGCCACCTAGCTGGTCCGGATTTAATTCAAGCCCAGTTCCCAACCACTTTCTGGGCCCAGGCATGGAACAGCTGAAGAAAGGTGAGGCCACAGCCTAGAGGGAATAGAGTGAATAAGTGCGTAAGGACACACTGCAGCGATGGTACAGGTGAGGGAGACTCCGTGTAACCTGGCTTTAGTAGGAAAAGGCGTGTCATTGGAAAACCTGCTGTGTGGACTTCAGGCATGATTGGATCTGGATGCCTGGGACTTGTAGTCAGCAGTCTGCTCTTTTCTGAAGTGTTGACCTGTGTGGCAGGTGGCTGAGTAGTAGTGGGACAGTCTCCATCGGCCCCGGGCCCCTATCCAGCCTATGAAGCAGTCCTGTTGGAGAAAGGAGAGACTTCCGTGAAAGTCGCAGGCTTGAGAGTGTCACGTGCCCATCTGGTCGGTCAGGCCAAGGTCTCATGCCACTTTGTCACCTGAGTTACGCTTACACAGAGTGGGAGAGATGTGTGTTGAGGGGGGTGGGGGGGGAAGGCACAGGGTGTTTGGGTGCTGGGCAGATGACAAGTGTGTCTGTGAGGCCGGCGGGGCTCGTGGCCTGTGGGGTAGGCAGCACTCTTTTACCTTCTGTGCGCTGACTCTGTTTACTCATGTCCTTGGTTTTAGGGCCTGCCCTCTTTTCTTTCAGGTTCCCCACCTGGGGTTTGCAGGGAGCCTGAGACCCGCGTCCTGGTCTGTGCAGGGGCCATGGACCTGAGGGGCTGTGAGTACTGAGTGAGGCAGAGGAGGGCTTTGTCCTGAACTGAGTAGTTGAATCATAAATGTGACTTTAAAGAATGTGCCTTTGAGCGGCACCTGGGTGGTTAAGCCTCCGACTTCACTCTCCATTCGGGTCATGATCTCTCGGTTTGTGGTTTGAGCCCCATGTCGGGTCTGTGCTGACAGTGAGGGGCCTGCTTGGGATCCCTTCTCTTTCCCCCTGCTCTCCACCCCTCACCCACTTGTGCTTTCTCTTTCTCTCAAAAGTAAATAAACTTAAAAAAAAAAAAGGTTTATGTCTTTGAGAGCAAGAAAGAGCGAAAAGTCTGTGACTGACCAGGCAGGATCCATTAGTGTCCGTCCATCAGTCCAGTAACCTTCGTTAAGCACCCAGCCTGGCCACATAATTAAGAGCAAACATGGCGGTATTTGAATTTCCCGGTGAATTGTTTTCTCTATTACAGAGTGTTAACTTCAGGGTGAACATTTAAAACCGAACAAGTCCAGCATGGTGGTTCTGCTTTGGGTTGTTGGCATGTTTGTCACTAGGTGAGCCACCTGCCCCTTTGGCTTGGCCGGGGGCTTGGGGGCAGTGCTGTGTAGGAGAGCGCTCCCTTCCCAGGCTGTCCGCAGCCTGCTCCGGCTCCCACGCTCTCCTGGGGCCTGGCAGGTGCCTGTGTGGTGCGGAGGCGGGTCACAGGGCCGCCCGGGTCACAGGGAGGCCGGGTGGCAGGAAAGCTGGCGGGGGCATTTGACTCAGAAAATGAGGCAGGCTTTGGAGGGACTTAGCCTTTGAGCTAGGCCAGGAAGGGCATAGGTCAGTTTTCTGCCAGTGGAGACCAGGCTGAGAAGCAGCCATAGGGTTAGGTTGAGGAGGGGGTTGGGAGTCAGAAGCTAGGAGGGCTCCTTGGGGCTTCTTTGTTTTGGGCCTGGCGGGAAGGGGGAGGTGTTGGAGTTTATTTGTTGCCTATGGGGGGGTCTTGAAATGCTGTGATCAGAATGGTGGGTGGAGAAAGTTAACCTGACTGAAGTGTACAGGGTGAACTGAAATGGGGAGACGGAGCTGGGGGCCAGTTGCGAGGCTGTGGTGGTGCTTGATGGGGGGCAGTGGGACCCCGCGTTAGGGTGAGTGGAGTGGGCACAGGGGCAGGGGTGGGTGATGACATGTGCTGGAGGACTGCCCTGCGGGCCCTGGGCTGTGGGGAGCACACTGAGCCCCACCTGTGGTGCGGCGGGTTTAGTGCTCTGAGGGGAATCGAGCCAGCAAAAGGGCAGGAGTCCACAGACCTCTGACCTGACGGTTTGGGAGGAGCTGTGGCTGTTGCCAGGGAAACAGGCAGGCAAAGGCTCTGAGATGATGGGGGGGAGGTGGTGGTGGTGGTGTAGAGAGTGATCTCAGATTTGTGCAGGCTGGAGGTCAGGGTCAAGATCCCGCTGCCGATGCCCAGTGCTGTGGCAGGACGGGCTGAGATGCCTGAGTGGTGGCGTCAGTGGCATGGAGGAGACCAGGACAGGTATGGCTTCGGTCTGCCCCCTCTGGAGTCTGAAAGCTGCTTTTTCCTTCCCATTCCCGCATACCCTCCGTGTCCTCTGTCTCTATCATATTTGAGACCAGCAGCTTTCACACTTTATTTTTAGCAGCAGAACTTTTTTGCCTTGCTGTCTTACGGGAAACTTCAGCATACGGAGCAGATCGAGCTGGAGCTGCTCCGGTGCCCGTTGGGTGGGTGGGGGGCTCTGTCTCCTCTCTCTGCGCTCCCCCCTGCCCTCTGAACATCACTGAGGTGTCCCAGGGCCCCCTCAGCCAGGCCATGTTTCTTTTCTTGAATGACGGCTGCGACCTTGCTCCCGGTCCTCAGGAGCCTCCCGTGCCATCCCATCTGCCTTGTGCTGTCCCCTTCGATCTCTGCTCACCTGTGCCAAGTGATCTAACAGAAAATCTGATCTCTCTGAAGACGTGGGTCTGAAAACTTTCTGCAGTGCTCCTGGCTGCGTGGCCTTGCCTCTGGCTAGCCACCATTTGCTGGGCTGTGGGTCCGTACACAGAGGCTCAGTGCTCTTGCCTGGATCCCTCGTGCTGTGTTGGGCCTCTGCCCGTGTCCCCACCTCCTGTCAGGAGGGTGCTCCTTTTCCCTCTTCCCAGCGTGAATGTCAGACTTTAAGTTTACTTATTTTGTGACACAGCATGCATGCAAGTCGGGGAGGGCATGGGAGAGAATGCCAAGTGGGGCTCGAACTGGGATCATGACCTGAGATGAATCAAGAGTCGTGTGCTTAACCGGCTGCGCCCCCAGGTCCCCCATCCTCCCATCCATGTTTGACCATGGTAGATTTGCTGGAAAATGTTTAACAACCGCTTCTGTTGGGGGCTGGTGTGGGGGCCTCCTGATTTCCGTGGTGGAGAAACTTGGTTAGCACAGCGCTGGAGAAGCGCCGTCAGGAGCACCCGCCGCTGCTGGCCTCAGCACACCTCTGCTTAGGACCCTGTAAATTCTACGCCTTTCTCCCCATTGGGGTTGAGGACAGAAGTGGGGCTTTGTTTTTTTTGTTTTTTTTTTTATCTTTGCACCTGGTATTCCATTAATGAAGGTTGTGAGGGGCAGACCCACAGGGATGGGCCGCGCGCCCTGCAGGTGTGTGAGTGGCGGGCAGGGCAGGCCAGCCTGGGGTCTGCGTGCCCGGGATGAACCGGCGCAACGGTGGGCCCCGGAAGCGCAGCGCAGCGCGGGACTGCTGAAGCTGCGTGTGGGTGAGGAGGCAGGGGCGGGTCTCTCGTGCTTTGTAAACAAATGTTTGCTTTCCGTAGATGAGCAGCAACAGCAATAAAAGAGCTCCGACAACAGCGACCCAGCGGCTGAAACAGGACTATCTTCGGATCAAGAAGGACCCGGTGCCTTACATCTGTGCTGAGCCCCTCCCTTCCAACATTCTTGAATGGTAAGGCTCTTCGTGGCCATTCACCCCACACCGACTGCCACCTGGGTTCTCTGCTGGCTTGACTGGGAGGCGTTGGTGCTCCCGTCATGGCATTGGGAAAGGTGCGTCTATACCTTTTGCAGATGTGGGTAGACTGAGGCCTGTGGATGAGCCCTGGTTGTCTTCATATTGGGCGGCAGCTGGGGCTCCTATGGGGTCTTCCTTGACCTCTGTCCCCTGGGGCTGGAGAGAGAGGGAGCGCGCTGGGAGCACCTCTTGGGTGGGATCCATAGGGGAGGCCGCGGGGCATGTAGGTCCCACAGCTGTTGGTGGAGAAGTTGCATTTCTAGACTCTCCTTCTGTTCTTTGCTTCTTGGTGCTGTAAAATGGCCTGTCCTGTCTTGGAGAGTTTGTGACAGAGAGTCAGGGGCCCTGATGCTTCGGTTGCTGGCGCTGGCTGGGGCGGGTGCTCGGTGGCCCTGGCTGATGTGACAGGCTCCGAGCCTCATGCACACTCGCTTCACGGTAACTCTGGCTGTGCTCAAGTGTGGCCTTAGGCAGCTACACGCTTCTACAGAGATGCCGCCCTTACCGGATTTGTTGACTTTGTGGGAAGTAAAGTGTAGGGTTGAAATAGTAAGGATTTTCTGTGTGAAGGGTATTTTGGTTTGATCTTAAAAAGTACTTTTAAATTTCTTTTCAAATCTAGAGAAAGGAATTTAACGGAGTTAAAAGATATTTTTCAGACCGGACAGGTGTTCAAGGATCCATCTTCCTCAGCTTAGAGAGGAGGGAGGGCCTGCTTCGGCGGCCGAGGGAGGGTTTTCAGGACGAAGAGCGCCGTGAGGGACTGAGGCTTCGGGGTTACAACAGAGCTTCCCTTGCCCCCCAGATTGCAAGATGGAGGGACAGCTCCCACAGCCGTCACAGGGACGTCCTCATTGTTTGGGGAGCCCCTCTCTCCCTGTGAGTTCAGGTCCCCCAGTTCAGCCATTTACGAGGAGGATCTGTCGCTGAGGTTAGTTTCTGTGGAAAACCAGCAAAATCAGTGAAGGGGCAGTGTGCTGGAGGCGGGGCCTGGAGGGGACCGGGCACAAGCTTCCCAGCCCTGTGGGCTGTCCTGGGACTTGCTGTGACAACACGCATGAGGTGCCGTCCCCCAGGGAAGCCTGTCAGAGACCCAGGGTGCAAGGCCACTCATTGGAGCGGGTCATGTAGGCGCCTCCGCCTGGCACCTCCCTGTGCTCCAGACGCCCGGCAGGGAGGCAGGCTGCCTTATAGCGCGAGTCATATCGTCGTGTTGTTGCACAAGCAGTCTAGGTTCCGTCAGGGTGCTGAGACCCTCTCCCCACTCTGGAGTCCAGTGCCCAGAGCTGGCTGGGGACCGCCGCGTCAGGCCTGCTGGGGGCGACCCCCAAGTGCCGAGCGCTCTGTCCCCTGCTGGGCCACTCAGGCTGCGGGGCTCTCTGCGCTTGCTCGCTGCCCCTCCCCAGTGTTCCCAAACCGGGCCCTGGAATCGGGAGCAGTGACAAATTAAGGCCGGGTTCCCTGTGTGTCACGTGCTTCACTCCCAGGCTTGTTGCTGGAGTGAAACGTACCAGCTGGCAGGTGTGTCATCCATGGCGTTGAAGTGGTGCGTGTGGGAAGAGGGGCTTCCGGAGGGCTGGCCAATGACGTGCTAACAGCTGTGTCTGGTTGGCTTTTTGTTCTCGCTCGTGCTTTTCTCCTGTGTTTGAAAATCCTGAAGTCCAGACGTCTCTTGACCTGTGGCCAAAGCTCCTTTATTTGTGTGGGAGAGTGGAGTCTGCGCATGCTCTGAAGCACGTGGGGCCCCCTGGGCTTGGGCTTCGTGTGAGGACTGCAGTGACCATTACAGGCTGTCCCTGTTCCGCCTGCGCGAGGACAGCTGCTCTGAGGTCATGTCTGCTGCTTCTAGAACATCAACACTGGGGGCCGTAGCCACCTCATGTCACCAGCTCTTCCCTGCTTGGCCTATTTCATTATATTTGGGAACACTGAAAAATGCACGTTTCCAAGTACATCTCAGGAATGTGTGAAATTAGCATTTGGAAATTTGTTAATGGACTTTAATGGTTAGAGAGGGTTAGTTTCTCAGGTGTTGAAGGCACAAAAGTACTTAAAAGGTAGTTTCTAAGATCCTGGTACGGGTGAGTCGACCACAGTTCGAGTTCACCTACTGAATGCTCGTGCATGGCCGGTTTCTGCTGGACCCCACACCCCGGCCTGGGAGTGACTCAGAACTCGGAGCATTTGCCATCCCTAAAGGCAGCTCATTTTCTTCTCTCCTTCAGGCACTATGTGGTCCGAGGCCCAGAGATGACTCCTTATGAAGGTAAGTCTCTGATCTGAGTGAGTGGAACAAGGGACCTTTTTATCTTCTGAACAGACCTCTCGCGTCAAGCACCTTGAGTCTGTGAATCATGCTCTAGGCTCGATGTCTGTTAGTGACATTGGACTTTTGGATCCATCCTAGTTACTTCAGATCCTAAGGCTGTTTAGCCTTGGCATGGTGTTTAGTCTTCGGGGCTTTCTGTGAGTCTCAGGTTATGTAGCCTCTGCCACGAGTGGGGTCGGAGCTGGAAGACAGACCCACCTGGTACCGTGCGGTGCACCTGGGTTCTCCTGCTGTGTGTTCAGACCAACACACGTGTTGTCAGGGCAGAGAGAGGTGTGTTACCGAGCACTCGCTCTGCTGAGCCTGCTGAGCCACGTGGTGGCCCCTTCATGTGGACGGAGCCCCGAGGCTTACAGGGAGGGTGCAGGGTCTGGTCTGGCATCTCTGCTGTCTTTGTTGCTGCCGGGGCTGACCTGGCGCTGCTACCCACGGTCCCCTGGTGACATTTACAAGGTAGACCTGGGATTTTCCAGTCGGCAGGTTGGGGGCCTACAGGGTTTAGGCCAGGTTGAGAGATGAGCCGTGGTGGGGCAAGCCCAGGGCAGAGCCATGGCCTGGTGTACCTCCAGCTCTCCAGCCCCTGCGTCCTCACTTTGGGTGCCATCACCTCCACATGGGGGGTTTTGCATAAGATTTCACCAGAAAAGAGTGCAGCTGCTGGAGTAGAACATTCGAGACCCCCTGCTCCGGACCATGAGGGGAAAGCTGTGACAGGTGGCGGAGAGTGGAACTGGCCTGGCTCGTAAAGGCGGTTTGGCATGTTTGTCACCAGCCTCCTTGATGCAGGAGGCCCTGTTCTGGAATGACGCCTTTCTGTGTGCGTGTGTGGGGGGTGTTCATGGGGTATGCGGGGGACTGCTTGAGTGCCTAGCCGCAGGGTGTGGGCTTGGTGGGCTTGTGTGGGGCTCCTGGAAAGGGCCTGTGCAGGTCATGTTAGAATGCATGTTGAGGAGGTGCCCGGGCGGCTCAGTTGGTGAAGCGTCTGACTTTGGCTCACGTCACGATCTCCTGGTCCTTCAGTTGGAGCCCGCGTCGGGCTCTAGGCTGACAGCTGGCCTGGGAACCTGGAGCCTGCTTGGGATTCTGTGTCTCCCTGTCTGCTCCTCCCTCGCTCACACTCCGTCTCTGTCTCTCCCTCTCTCAAAAATAAATAGACGTTAAAAAAAAATGCTTGGTAAATAAATACATACGTGTTTCTAACTAGGAACAAGCATGTTTTCTTTCTCACAAGTGGGATTTTAAGCTTTTTTTTTTGTAGTTTCAGTATTTTCCCAATAAACTGTGACATTTATTAATTTTGTAACGAGTCTTATTGCTGCTAGAAGTGGACCTGGACAGGGGCGGGGTGGCAGGGGAGGAGGGGGCAGGCCCTGAGTGGAGGCGGGCCGGGCTGCAGGCGACCCCTCCTCCCAGCCCCAGCCCCAGCCCCGGCACTAGGGCTTCTGTGTGCCTCCTCCCTGCGTCTCCGTCTCCCTGCTGGTCGGGGCCTTCAGGCTGCCGCCAGAGAGACCAGGCTCCTCCTCCCCCTTCTTTCCCTTCAACCCTCTCCCCTGCCTGCTCCCCGCTTGCCCCTCGGCACCTGCTCCTGGCCTTTCCCCTGCTCCTCTCCTCTCTTGCCCTCAGTGCCACACTCAGCACTTGACAGCCCTGCCTTCTGCTGGCCGTTCTCATCGGGGTTGATGAGGGACCCCTGAGTTGTCAGTCCAAGGGACGGATCTCCGTCCTCAGTGTCTGGGGTTCTGTGGACTTTGTGGTACTGACTCTTTTTTCCTCCTCACTTGCTCCTTCTCTGACTTCTGGGTGTTCTGTCTCCTCCTTCTCAGTCTCTCATGGCTTATCACCCTGTCCATGTCCGTCCGGCTCAGCATTGGTTGGCCACCGACCCTGTCCTTGCTCCGGGCTCCGTGCCCTCCGGGCTCCGTGCCCGCCGGGCTCTGCACCCACGCTGCTCCTGGCCGACTCCAGGCACACAGATCCTGATGCTCCGGAAGTGGCTTCCCGCTAATACAAGCGTTGCTAAAGATTCTTCCTAAATCAGTCAGTAGATTTTATCCAATCCTGTCAAAGTCCTGGCAAAGTTTTTTGTGGACGTACCCAAATTCTGAGATTTTTCTTGTAAAACATACACGGAAAGGCAGAGGTCCCAGAGCGGTTGAAACAGGAACGAGGTGGGAGGAGTCCGTCTGCCTGACTGGGATTCCTGCGGCTCCAGTGAGCAGACGCAGGTCAGTGGAGGAAGTCCGTCGGGCAGCGTCGTACCCTCCCGGCCACTGTCTTCCCTGGCCCGCCTCCAGGGCCACCGTGCCGTCTGTGGTTCTCGCCCCCAGGGCTTGGTCAGGGCTGTGCTCGTGGCTCAGTTGCCTGTGGACACTTGGAATGAAGGGTGTGGGAGCTGCTGGCAGGGGGTCCCCGCACTGCTGCTCTGCACTCCCGAAGGGCTTGACGTCTGGCTGAGGCTCCACCGTCCCGTTCTCTGCTTTGCCTCCTCACCTCTCAGGATGAGCCTTCCCGGGGTCCTGGTCCGGCTCAGACCCTCTCGGAGTTCATCTCGTACACCTGACCCTGCACCTCTGGCTGTGGGGGAAACGCATGCTTCTGGTTCAACGTGCGCCGCCCGCCTTGCTGTTTGCTTCCCAGGTTTGCGCGGCAGCCATCCGCCCGCTGTGCAGGTGCCTCGCCGCCCGGCGCCTGCAAGCCCTTCCCTCGGTGGGCAAGCAGGCGATGGCCCGTTTTCACCTGGCCTTTCTCAGGTAGATGCAGCAAGCGGATGCCGGCCGCACCTGCCTGCCCCCCGCCCTCCCCTCAGCCACAGACGGAGCCGTTTCCTGAGCGGACAGCTCCAGGCGCACACCGGCTGTTCCTGTTTCCTCTTGGGAAAAGCACCTGTTTGTCTCTCTTGCTTATTTTCCGGTTTGGCTTTTCTTAGTGATTTTGAGTGACTGTGCTCGAGTGTCGCTTATCGTGCTAGTTTCTCGCTAGTGGGCCTGTCTGGCTGTTGAGTCGGTCTCACATCATCCCTTCAGTCCTGGCAGAGCTTGGAGTCGGCCACACCTGGGTGAGGTGGCTGGGGCGCTACAGCCCACCTGAGGTGGTGGGGAGGCCCAACCCAAGGTGGCTTTGGAGCACGTGTGTGCGGTGCTTTGGCATTGGTGTGTCCCAGTCCTTGAGATGGGACCCCACCCAGGTGCTGGGGACAGGGCACCACTCCTGAAGCCTCGCCGGAGAGAAGGGTGTGAGGTGGGGGTGGGCCAGTGGGACTGTGGGGCCAGCCAGGTCATCCACAGTGAACAGTTTGGGTCAGTTTGAAGGTGTGACCATCAGGATTTGCTGGTGGAGTAGGTGTGATGTGCTGGCGGTGGGTGGGGGGCGGGGCAGCAGCGCCCCCCATGTTTTCGTGTGAACAGCTAAGAGGGTGGAGTTGCTGTTGGAGGGAAATGGAAGTTCTGTTTTAGACGTGTCTGGGCAGCGTCACCCGGATGGTCAGTCCGTGGGCCAGCAGTGAGGGGAGGGCCCCAGAGGTCCGCTTGTGGGTGCTAGTTGGTGAGTAATTATGATGCCCCCAGGTTTATGAGACTGAGAACCCTGAAGGGAGGGGGAGTGGTCAGAGAGACCTCTGAGGAGCCAGTGGGCAGTGCTCAGGGCAGTGGGACGGGGAGCCAGGCTGGAGATGGGGAGGGTCGTGGGGTGTGGGGCGTGGTCAGATGCCGCAGCAGCCTCGAGGGTCTGGTCTCCGTGTCAGGTTTGGGGGGGCTGCGGCGGGGGCGAGAGCCTTGTAAGGGTGACCTGGATGTTGCTCTCCAGGGATTTCACACAAGGACAGTGAGCAGCTGGCAGGAGCTGGAGTGAGGTGGGGGTCAGGTTTTTTTTTAACATTCATTTTTGAGAGACCCAGAGAGAGAGAGCACGAGTGGAGGAGGGGCAGAGACAGAGAGGGAGAGAGAGAACCCTGAGTAGGCTCTACACTGTCAGCACAGAGCCGACGCTGTGCTCAGACCCACGAACTGTGAGATCGTGATCTAAGCCAGAGTCAGACGCTTAACCAACTGAGCCACCCAGGCGCCCCTGGTTTTTGTTTTTTTAAGGTGCAAGAATCATATGGTGGCAGTTTTGGTTGCTGCTGGGTATCACTTGGTGGAGGAGGAGAGGCGAGTAGTGAAGGGGGTCTGGATATAGGGTGACCTCCGCCGACCTGCTCAGGGGTGGGCGAGAGAGCCCAGGGAGGAGCTGGGTGCCACTTTTGCTCTGCGGCTCCGCTCTCAGTGAGAGGGGGCCCGGGCAGGGTGAGCAGGGCTGTGCTGTCATGTGGGCCAAGGGCCGCTGGTGATTTGTGGTCCTGAGGCCCCTGAGACCACCAGCAAGACGCTTGTGTTGCAGGGGTAGTCAGCTGCTGGGCCTGGGGCAGGGGCGGGGGGGTGGAGGGGCGCTGGCGAGGTAGGGGGAGTGGGAGACTGAGGGTCGTGGCACCAGCCTGAGGGCTGGAGCGGGGCTGGGGGCTGCCCCCACGGCTGCACTGTAGACCGTGACCAGGCTCTTTCTGTTCTGATACAGGTGGCTATTACCACGGGAAACTAGTTTTCCCCAGAGAATTTCCTTTTAAACCTCCTAGTATTTATATGATAACACCCAATGGAAGATTTAAGTGCAACACAAGGTAAGGCGTTTCTGCAACGCTTCTCAAGCGTGAACGTGGTCATGATGCGTGTGTGTGCTCTGTTGAGTGGGTCCCTGTTTTGCAGGCTGTGTCTTTCCATCACGGATTTCCACCCAGACACGTGGAACCCAGCCTGGTCCGTCTCCACCATCCTGACCGGGCTCCTTAGCTTCATGGTGGAGAAGGGCCCCACCCTGGGCAGTATAGAGACGTCGGATTTCACGGTGAGGGGTGGACAGCATGGTTTGTGGGTTGGGGGCTCCCGCTTGAGCCCTCGTTCCCCTTGGCAGTGGGAAGGGCCTGGGCGGGGCGGGCAGCATGGTGTCTGCTCCTTGTTGGCTGGTCTTTGTTTTTTTAATCGTCTTAAGTGGGAACCAAGTTTCATGTTATCAGTTGATGATAGTGAAAGATAAATAAGACTTGATGAGGCAAAATTAAATCAGTTTGTTGTGAAGAGCAAGTTTTTTGAGTGCTTTCAACAACACGAAGACAGTAGCTTTTGAGGATAAAATGGTCTGTAGAATTAGAAAGAGTTGAAATTAATCATCAGGCTGGTATTTCCCTTCTGTTTTTTTTCCTAGAAAAGACAGCTGGCTGCACAAAGTTTAGTGTTTAATTTAAAAGACAAGGTCTTCTGTGAATTATTCCCCGAAGTCGTGGAGGTAAGGAGTGGAAGCAGGCGGTCCGTTTTGTGGTGCCCGCGTCAGGAGCACTTCCACATTCGGTTCTTCCAAAGAGAGAACTGTGTGCTCTGTGCCCCGACGCTGTGCGCACAGCACACAGGGCGCCCGTTCTCACATGCACCTGTACGTGCTGGCGGGCAGGTGCAGCCCGCCCCCTCCTCAGGGTGCCCAGGGCTGGGGGGGGTGCTCGCGCGGTGGGGTTGGAGCGGGGAGGCCAGGGAAAGGGGACTGGACGTCAGGGTGCAGGGCTCCTTGGGTGGGCTGCTGGGCAGTGGGGAAGGCCCTTCCAAGAGGGGCCGGCATGTACCCTATCTTCGCTCTGGGGCAGGGTGGGCTGCACCCAGGTTGAGGCTGAGGTGATTCTGTGTCGCTTGGAGCTGCTCAGTCTAGGCCCCGAGAGGTGCAGGCTTGGTGATTTTGATGAGTCTCCGGATCCCCTCATCTGTAAAACAGTTTGCAGGGGCCCCTGTCTCTGAGGGTGGGTGTCAGGCCGGTGGCCCCGGGCCTCCTGGGCAGGGTCTTGGTGGCGGATCTTAGGACCCTCCCTAGTCCTGAAGGAGCCAGTTCATTTAGACCAACCCTTGTTCTTTTCTGTTTTTATCTCAGGAAATTAAACAAAAACAAAAAGCTCAAGATGAACTCAGTAGCCGACCCCAGGCTCTCCCCTTACCGGATGTGGTTCCAGACGGGGAAACACACCACGGTCAGAACGGGCTTCAGCTCCTCAACGGGCACGCGCCAGGGGCCGGGCCGCACCTCGCAGGCCTCCAGCAGGCCAACCGGCACCACGGACTCCTGGGCGGCGCCCTGGCGAACTTATTTGTTATAGTTGGGTTTGCAGCCTTTGCCTACACGGTCAAGTACGTGCTGAGAAGCATAGCGCAGGAGTGAGCCCTGCGCCGCAGCCAGCGGAGGTGGTCAGAACCGAGGGCACTGCGCCCGAGCTTGCCATGCACTGGCTGGACGCGCCACCGCACGCAGGGTGGACCTGCCTGACTCCTGGGGTTAGCTTTTTAAAAACCTTTAAAAGGAAAACAAAAACCAAAGCGTGTAATTTGGATTTAGAGGAGATGCAAGATTCTCCGCTCCCTGTCCTCGCCCTGGGGTCTGTTGGGGACCATGGAACTTGGGTGTTGAGGTGGGACCTCATGCTTTGGTTTTATAGCTTAATCTCCTGTATCGTCTTTCGGACCTGTTTTAGTAAACCTGTTTTTCATTTTACTAGATTTGGTCACTTAAAAATACAAAACTCGATTATCAAATACTCCGCGTGCAGTTCTTGGTCCAGTGGAGGCCTGGTTCACCCGGCAGGAGCAGTTCCCGCAGCTGTGCCTGGCTGGTGGGGGGTCAGGGGCCTGGCCATGAGCCCCAGGGGCTGGCCAAGGACGGCCACGGACGGAGGTCCAGGAGATGTGTGGGATGGGCCTCCGCATTTGAAACATGTTTGCATTCTCTTGGAAAGAAGCAGCCCTTTCTGGGAAAGTGGGGTCTTGTTTTGCTCAAGTTGAAATTCCACATCCGCTTTCTGTCTGACCACAAGGTGGCGTCCTTTACTCAAAGAGCCACCCTGTCCTGTGTGGTCCCGAAGGCTGCTTTCACTTTACCCCCCCCCCCCCCCCCCCCCCCCC